>NC_079492.1:124627344-124930375 GCF_020520425.1 Spinacia oleracea
TAATGGTCCCTATATTTTTGTTAGTGGGAGAAGATAGGTATTAAAATAATTGTAGAGTCTTTCCCTAAATAAAAATATAAAAACTAACTTAGGACAGATGAAAATAGCAATATTAATAACTAATATGCAGCGGAGGAGTAATAAAATTGTATAAACCGTAACAAATATGGCATACATGATTATAATTATATATGCAGTATAAGAAAATGAGATGTGAAATTGTTTTATTTAGGAGTAGGAAAATTGGTGGCCGGGGAAATTTTTAATGTGAATCCGACATATGTTAGTTCTAGTTGAAGATACCTCATGTATTTTAGTACGAAGTATAGACTCGTCAAATTAAATTATATACATAAATGTAAAAAAATATTATGATTTAAAAAGTCTATGTTATACATCTATACATATCGACAATAGACTCATCAAGTGTTGTTATACTCCACAACTTAATCTATCTATATCTATCTATTATATTTATATAATACTAAAACAGACACCAGGAATGACATGTGTCAGTTCCTGGTGCAATATTTCCCCCCCCCCCCCCAAACATTTTTTAATATTTTTACTTTTTATAAAAAAAAATTGCATCACATTTTTTCGGAAACTAAGATAAATATGAAATAAAAATATAATTCAATTACCATAAATGTAACTACATAATATCTTATTGGGGGAAAGATGAATCAATATTATTTTTTTCCTTTACAATTTGATTTTATTTTTGTATTATTATAATTTTTTAATTTGATAACAAATTTAAATAATATTGATGAATTGACTTCTAATATTATTCTACTGTTAATAATAATACATGGTGAGTACGGATGTTAATTGAATAATAATACATGGTAAGTATACTAACATTAGAAATCCATTTATCAAAATTGTATTCGATTCACCCTATTTGACTAACTCAGCTATGCTCGGGTCTTTTCGGATTATCTATTGTTTAAAATAGCCCTCTGGTCACTCTTTTTTGACAAAATTAGTCTTGGATTTCGGGTTTGGTTAAATTTGTTAGATATCGATCTACGTACAAGTGTACAACAATAATCCTTAATTTTTAGTTCATTTAATATTTGTTTACATACTTTGAATTTACACTTTTGCATATATCATTTTTTATTTAATTACTATTGAAATAAGAAACTTATTTTAGTAATAACCGTGCATTGCACGGGTCCTAACCTAGTATTATACTAAAAGAGAGGAAATCAATGTGGTGGTGACAAATGTCACTCATTAATTCCCCTCTCTTTTTAATTAAAAAAAATTAATTAATTTTTTTTTGAGGGAATTAGAATATTTTATTTAAGGAATTGTATTATTTTATTTTGATTACAAATCCTAAAGATTCTGTTGATAATATACATTCTAAAAATATTTTCCGGCAAACAAATCATCTATATATACGGAATATATATTTCAGCTCATTATCATATTACGAAATATGTTTTAGATTATTTTTCAATATCATATTACGAAGTATTTTTTCAAAGTACGATTTATGGAATTATTCTCTACAATTTAAAAAAACAATTCCCAAACTCTTCCCACTGTAAGACCACCACCCAAACCAATGCAAATCGATCTATATATAACATCAAAAAAAAAAATTAATTCAATACCAACAATGTCAATAATCCATAAAAGAGCTTCATTGTTCAACATTAAACAACACGAGAAACAACCGAACAAAGTTGAAAGAAAAGTTGGTTATTTTTATTAATAGTGGCATAACGCCTGTGTAATAGAATCAAACAACTAAGACACTATTTCTTTTTAATAGCGTCTGTTTAATAGAATCAAACAACAAAAAGTACTGCATACTAATTATTTACGTTCAAGTAAATTTGAACTTTCTAAACTATTGTGCAAATAGTTTGTCGTATCTAAATATATTAAACAACACGAGGAACAACCGAATAAGGTTGAAAGATAAGTTGGTTATTTTTATTAATAGCAGCATAGCGCCTGTTTACTAGAATCAAACAACTAAGACACTATTTCTTTTTAATAGTGGCTGTTTAATAGAATCAAACAACAAAAAGTATTGCATACTAATTGTTTACGTTCAAGTAAATTTGAATGAAATACTTACTATCTAAATTATTGTGCAAATATTTTGTTGTATCTAAATAAATTATAACAAAATATCAATATTGCAAATATTGTGCATAAATATAAATTTATTTGCCGTATTTAAGGAAAAATATGCACCTGAAATATATTCTTGGTTGTTATAAATCATAAATATTCTTTTGATATTGAACATCTTTAAAATTTACATATAAATGTAAATCATCAAGATTTCATTCTTAAAGTTCATATAATTATGTATAAATAAATAAGTATGTTATTTTCCCCAAACTAAAATTCTGACTAAATGGTGCTGACAAGTATACCTGTCTCTTTTATTTGCTCATTTTATAATATAGAAAATTATATTACACATAATTTATTAATAGATAAATTAGAGTCATACTAGACTGAATGCATTATATTTCATGGTAACAATGACTTATTAATATGGAAAATTAATTTAAAAAAAATTCAATGTTTTACAGACGTAGGAAAATTGACACCTAATATCTTAATTATATGGAGTACTACCTAATAAATTGTATCTTATCATGTATATTTTCTTAAATAATATATCATGAATATTTTATTATGGAATACAAGTTTATGCAATATATGTATACACAATAATATCATTGACAACATTACTAACATATATACATACTTATTTAATCCATTATACAATTTTATGGTACACTCTCACGTCTTTATAGAATGGAACTGAATATCCATACATATTTTTAAAATAAGAATTATAAACAAACATCATATTATTGTTACTAATAATATGTATTGCATAGTTATTTCTTAGAGGGGATAATTTATGTAAGAGTACACAAGATATGAATCTTAAACTTAAATTATTTTTATATTTGATAAAATGTACTACTATAGAAAAACAATTAAATTTTAATGCAAGTTTGAGATAAATTAAAATTAGTTTACCTTCCCTATATAATATAGGAATGAAAATAATTTTTGTCTATCAAGGAATGAAAACATTTTAGTATATACTACTCTTCGTTCTTTTGAGCGCTACTATGTTATTCATATTGACCAAAATCGTGGAATACTCAACAACCATTTTGACAATATAACAATAAGCTGTTAGTTATAATTTGTTAATGGTTGTTTTAATTTTTATTATTAACCTTTTACGAAGTATACATTGGAAACATATCAATGAAATACTAACACTAGATCCAAATAAAGTAACTAATATCTAAGATATTATGACTTTACGAGAAATGTTATTCTCAACTGCATGACATTATTATCTACAATATCTCCATATAAATATGTTAAATCATAATTAAAATAAAAAATGGTGGAACATATTAAATGAACATTCATCTGTCTCCGCCCTGTTTAGACGTGAATAAGTAGTGGTTTGATAAGTGATGAACATTTATAGAGATAAAATAATATTCTCCATGGTGACGTGGTGCAGTGGGTTTGGTTTTGAGTTTTAGCCAATGTAGTTTCTTTCTTCATAAATACAATCTACAAAGTACAACCAACTTTTGACCACATCAAAACAAAGGGAACAAATAAAAAATGGCGGTAGGGTGCATTCTTTTCACCTTCTTTAAAATGAATTTAAATTTATCTAAACTTATTGGATTTGGACTTGATTAAATCTAATAGACCTAATTAACCTTATTGGATTTGATCATAACTGATTTCAAAAGAGTAAACTAGAAATAGAGCAAGTAACAAAATGAGGCGGGCAACAAAATGATACGGGTAACACAATAAAAAAAAATGACATAATATCTGAACATATAACTTTTTTTTCAAGGGTGAAGAAAACACATATGTAATATAAGTTATAATCATTTGTTCCGAATATTTCAATAATTTTTATAGTTATATAATAAAATATTTTGTTAATAAAATAAGTTCAACATTCTTAAAAGTGAGTAGATATATTGCACATTTGGTAAAAGAAATTTCAGATAAGATGCATTTGTAGTGGGATAATAACTAGAGATGGCCAACTTGGCGTGTTGGATGGCTCATGAGTGGGTTTGGTGGGTGTCATGGGCGGGGATAACTAACACACAAACCTCCACAGTTAAATCGATCAGGGTGAGTCGAGTTGTGGGTTGTGTCGGAAAAAATGGACAAAGTACATGATGGGTCGTGGGTTACATGGGTCGTGGTGAGTTGTGCGTGTCGAGTGGGTCCGATGGGTTTGGTGGATTACGACAGATTTAGGCCAGATGTGACTCCGATGGGTCAGGTGTATTAGGTGGGTTTGGTGGGTTTAGATGAGTTTTAGGAACTGATGTGGGTTAGGTGGGTTTAGACGATTTTTTAAGCATTAAAAAGTTACAAATTTTATATGAATTTAAATGAATTAATATATGTTATTCACATAGTTACATAAATGTGGTTAATGTATATATAAACAATGCAATTAAATTTTTTTAGCATTTTAAACGTACAAAATAGTTTAAATTAGAAATGGTTCGGTGGGTTGAGTTCGTGTATTGGGTGGGTTTGGTTCGGGTGTTGGGTTGGATGGGTCGGGTGTACCGTGGTGGGTTGTGTCGAGTTCGATGGGGTCGGTTGAAATGGGTTGTGTTGAAAAAACTCGACCGACGACACATTGTGTCATGGGTCATAAGTGGATCCGACCCACGTAACCCACTATGTACTGCGTCAGGATGGGCTAGGTCAGACCCGACTCACTGTCCATCTCTAATAATGACTAATGAGGCATGTAATCAAATGGGTACGGGTAACACAATAAAACAAATGAGATAGTATAGGATGTTAATTGATTTTTATACCTAACATGAAATTATGGGTGACGGGTTCAAATGAGAATGAAAAATCCACAATTTTTTTTCTAAACAAATTTAACTTCGCACTTAAAGTTAAGATTTGTAAACCGTGCATCGCACGAGTCCTATACTAGCTATACACTATGGCAATGGGATATGTACATATAAATGTGGATCATCTCAATGGAGAGCCCTTTCTAGTTAAATATTACTTCTTACAAAGATCGTTAACTTTCCTCAATATATTTACCCTAAATAGTTAGTTGTTCATTTATAATCGTTAACATTATAATCCTTATTATATAACGCACAAAAAAATTGTATACGGCGATTATCAAATTATTATACCTAAATATAAAATTGATATTATGATTTAGACCCTGTTTTGTTCACCTTATTTTCACTTATTTCAGGAAAAATAAGTTCAGATAAGTTCAGATAAGTTCAGATAAGATAAGTTCAGGTAAAATAAGGGTTGGCCAAGTGCAATTTATAACTAAAATAAGTTTTGATAAGTTCTAATAAGTTCAGATAAGTTCAAATAAGTTCAGTTAAGTTCAGATAAGTTCAGATAAGATAAGTTCAGAAAAAATAAGTGAAAATCAGGTGAATAGAACGCAGCCTTAAAATTGCTTTAAACTTCATTCAAAGCATAATATGTTGATCATATATATAGTAATCTAAAAATTACCCATGATCTAAAAAATGATATTAGATCATGATTAAATTTCGTCGAAGTTACTATACCTAAAATTAAAAATAATATAATTTAGATTAGATATAGTACTAGAAAAGATACTCTATGTAAATTTTATTATAACTCTTTTAGTATAGGTATATTATGGAGTAGATTATTTTTATTATTAAGTTTATATATGATAATATGTCCTAAAGTAATATTTATACACAAATCCAATAATATTTTAGTTTGGAAAAGATATTTACACATAATATTATTAAATTAAATATGTAATTATAGTGCATTTATTTAGGGGAAGAAAAAAGATTGGGAAAAAAATCAACGTGAATACAACATGTGTCAGTTTTGCATCTAGGGCCTCTCTTTTAGTATAGTTAGATGTGGCCACTGTATTCTAAAGCTATCTAGTTGGGCCTTGTAGCATTAGGCCTACCAATTGTAAGCATCAATCGCTAACTGCTGTACCCGGGTACAACCAGCTCTGGCTGTACCCCCTAAAAACGACGCGCTCATATTATTTGTTCATTTTTGTCGATTGTTTGTTCTTTTTTATTGTACTGTTTGTTCATTCTTATTGTACTGTTTGTTCTTTTTTGTTGTACTGTTTGTTCTTTCTTGTTGAATTGTTTGTTCTTTCATGTTGTTTTTTAAATTCATCATCAAATTTTCATAATTGTTGTATTTTTTGTTCTGTCTTCTGGAATTTTATGTTCTTTTTTATATTGTTTGTTCTTTCTTGTTTATTTGTTTGTTTATAATAATCATATGGTTAATGTTCATAATTAAATTCTTCATTAATCTTTTATTCTTTGTTTTTGTATTGTTTGTTCTTTCTTGTTGTTTTTTAAATTCATTCATCAAACCTATTGTTGTATTGTTTGTTCTTTCATGTTGGCTTTAAAATTCATCATAAAATTGTTCATAATTGTTGTATTGTTTGTTCTTTTTTTTGGAATTTTATGTTCTTTTTTATATTGTTGGTTCTTTTTTGTTGAATTATTTGTTCTTTCTTGTTTATTTGTTTGTTCATAATAATTATCTGCTTTATTGTTTGTTCTTTCATGTTGGCTTTAAAATTCATCATAAAATTGTTCATAATTGTTTTATTTTTTGTTCTTTTTTCTGGAATTTTATGTTCTTTTTTATATTGTTTGTTCTTTTTTGTTGAATTATTTGTTCTTTCTTGTTTATTTGTTTGTTCACAATAAATATATGGTTAATGTTCATAATGAAATTGTTCACTTCATTGGTCTTTTATGTTTTTACAAGCGCCTATATTGTTTATTTCCAAATAAATAAATAAATGATCATTTCCAAAATAGTAAATGTTCATTCCAAATAAATAAATAAATGTTCATTTTCGAAATAGTAAATGTTCATTTTTGTAGTTTATTTCCAAATAAATAAGTAAATGTTCATTTCCAAAATAGTAAATGTTCATTCCAAATAAATAAATAAATGTTCATTTCCGAAATAGTAAATGTTCATTTTTATACCAGTATATTAATGTTCATTTTAAACAACACAAAACGACATCGTTTTGGATGGGGGTACAGCCAACTTTGACTATACCCAGGTATAGCCAAAAATTTGCGTGTAAGCATATACTTTCCTGATATCAGAAATACAAAGACAATAAAAATCACTGACATATTCCGATTCAATAACTTGAATTTTAGGAACCGGTACCCAACTACCCACTGGCTAGAAGCTTGGTGAGACTGTTTGTAAAGTAAAATCAGACCCAGAAGTTATACGAAGTACACAAGTTAAGCCCAAATTCATGCAGTGAAAAGTAAATAAGAAATAATTGGATAACTAATACGTAGTACTACGTAGCTAATCAATTAACTTTGAGTCCATTTCTGACGTATGTCTCTAAGAGCATTCCCCGCTTTATGAAGCCCTGTATCGGAGGTCATCGAGAGTCGTTGCATCTCCACTTGATTCATTTTTGTAACCGTGGTTAGTGTTTTTGCCCTTCAAAAATTGAGAGTACCATTTTTGAGATAACTTAGGACGTCTTGTCAAATTTGGATCATTGTAATCAACATAATATAGTCCGAAGGTATAATCAAAGTCGAACAATAGTTCATATACGTCCAATAGTGACCATACAAAGTACCCTTTTGTATTGGATCCATTTCTGCAATATAACAAGCAAAAGTAATAGCATTTAGTCATACTTAATTAGTGATTTCTTCACATGATGTTCATGTATCTGGACTTATTTTAGTTATTAGTTGTGCTCGAGTAGCCTTTATTTTTTGATGAAATCGTTTTTTCTGGAATTAAGTGGAAATAAGATGAATCGAACATGACCACAAGGCGGATCTAGTAGCCTTACCTCACAGCATTGAGCAAAATCCCAATATAGTCATGCAAATATTCAACCCTGAATGGATCATTTATGGATGTAGTATAACTTGCCACTTGACCTGAATGGATTATTTTAACGGTAGTTAATATCTACTTAAAATATATAATCCAAAAGAATTACAAGAATAAAGAAAAGGAAGGAAGAGGAATAACCATTTTCATGAATAAAGATAGGAGGATTTTGATAAACCTCTTTGTAATGCTCCAGTACTCGCTCTAAACCCCATGGTTCAATAGGATATATAAACTAGGAGATTACAAATAAAATTTACTTCATTTCTACATACGATATAATCCACAACAAAATAGTTATAACTTATAACCAAATAACTATGACATAATCTTATAATCTCCTAGTTTATATATCCCTTGACTGGTGCGCTCATAGTCACCTCATAGTGGAATCAGATTCGGCAAACGCAGTAAAATGGTGCAACGGTGAAAATGATGGTCCATGGAATCTCATGTTTATCATCAACTTCATCCGAAATGCAATGACACAAAGAAAGGGGATCGAAATAGTGTACAAAGGCCGTGAAACAAACGTGGTGGCAGACACAATGGCGAAACAAGGCCTCACTAGAAGGGATGAGTTCATCGCATGGCTCTAATGGGCTTCATCTATTAAAACAATGTAATTGTTGATGCCTCTGATTCAAGTCAGGCAGCCAAAGTAGCATACTAGTATTGCCTTGAACATCAATAAAATAGCACCAAATTATCAAAAAAAAAACTATGACATAATCTTACTTAGACCTTACCTCTTCTGGTGGTGCAACCGTGTCTAAATCTGTAACATAAAAATCACTCAATTATTATGTAGTACAAATGTACAATTAAGTAATGAACAACTAAAAAAATAAACTTTCAAGTTCCTGTAAGTATGCTTGTTTTTTCAACAACTGAAATATATTAGGAGTACAACGCATGATATAAAAGACTGTTGGCAATTTGGCATGTAAATCATACCTATCCACTGTGCTGCCATGTCGGCATACAAATCTCTTTGCACTGTGGTGAGACTCATAGAGTTGTCTCTGACCCCCATTATGTAATAGTAGTTGATTCCAATAAAATCGAAGGAACCCTTTACTAATTCTGACTCGTTTTTTGTGAAAACCGGAATTTTTGAGCCACCATTTTTCTTCATTATTTCAGGGTAATCACCATATGTCAATGGATGCATAAACCTAATATACCCAACAAAGTACGGTAAAAGCTAATTAGCACAAAAAACTCGTCTTCTAGTTAAAAATATACAGAGTACTTCGTATGTAAATTTAATTTAATTTTTTATTTTTTTATAATAGGTAAGAAGAAATGACCCTACTGAATCAGCACCTAGCACAGGTTAACCAGCTCTGCTACGCAGGTCTTCGCTTGAGTCACTCCCAAGCATTTTGGATCTGATGGGGCTCGACCTTGTGACCTCAAAGTCACAAGGTGAGTTCCCCACCAACTCCTCCAACTTATGTTGGTTTGCTTCGTACGTTTGTATTATAGAACGACATTCTCTATATAAAAAAAACACACGTACTCTCTTTGTGTTTTTTTTTTATTTTTATATTTGTATCATTTTGACTTTAGCACTATTAGATCTAGGGTTTAATTTTAATTTTGATTTTGATTTTGAGCTGAGTTGCCTACACGAAAATTTACATGCTGAATTTGTAAATATCAACGTTCTTTTACATTAATTAATTAGTTCTAACTTGAATTTTTAACCAATACTACATATATAAAAGTCAAATATTATTATGCAAAACGTTATTGGATTAGTCGTATTACATATTTTCATAATTCCAACTTTTTAAAAATTTTACAATATAAAATTAGAGATAATTAAGGGTCAAATAATACATTAAAAAGTATACCGGTTGAATTATTGCAAGTAAAAGAAGTACTCCGTAAATTGTAAAATTTTAACCATTTAATCTCGAGCTTACCAGCCAATTAAAAAATCGTAGCATCTCTTAGCTGCAGCCATATCTTCTAGTGTGTCCGTAAGAGGACTAAAATGGAAAGTAAGGAGATTGATCCCAATAAATCCCAGTTGTTTAGGCTATAAAAATAACCAATAATTGTCAAATAATTAAGCATGTCAATTATTACAAACATTTAAATTAATTATCTTCTCTATATCATAAGGGGACGTTTGGTTAGCACATTGGTATGAGGTTAGAATTAAGAATGATATCTAAGTGGTATGAGTTTGGAACTTGATTCTTATGAATTAGATTAATATTTATTATTGGGATTTTGTACAGTTGTCATACTTAGCGACTCTCCTAGGATAGTTTGTCATCCTTGTCAATGATGTACTCCCTCCGTATTTTTTTAAGAGATACACTTGGTTGGGCACGGGTCTTAAGAAGAATAAAAGAAGTGGGGTTGGGGTAGATATTTTAATAAATAAGTACATTGGGGACCATGTCTTTTTGAACAAGTGGAGGTGGGGGTGGGGTGGGTGTAGTTGTAAAATTATTTTTTAATTGGATGGTGGGTCATAAAGTGTAGTAGATATATTATTTAATTAGGTGGTGGGGTTGATAAGTTACCAAAAATGGCAAGTGTATCTCTTAAAAAAATACGGCCGGAAAAGGCAAGTGTATCTCTTAAAAAAATACGGAGGAAGTAATATATAAAGCTACTTTCCTTTTCAGACATAATGAATGCAATTAATCTGTTACACAATATTTCTCTCTCTTTATCTCATTTCTTCATCTCTATAGAATCAGAATTTTTGATTCTTCTCAATTCTTGATACATGTGTTTGGTTCAGTGTGAGAATGAATATTTTTCTTTTATTTGATACCTAGAATAAGGTATGAGCCAAACCACCTTCTCCCCTAAGTTTCTAAAACCCATACCTTGGGGGGTTTGAGGTATGGTTTGAAACTCTTATATTTTCCAAGCAAATACATGGTATGGGTGAAGAAGATCGAGAGGTCAAGAGAGATTTTGGAGAGAAAATGAGGAAAATAGATTTGTGATCTTATTTACATAAATGAAAAATACAGCTGATGTTTGCTTATATACAAGGAAAAGACTATGCTTCTAACAACCTCTAACAACTTCTAACAAATTGTTTAATAAAATAATAATATAAATAATCCATTTCCTATAATGAAGGGGCCTTAGATATAAGTCCAAGCTTGGCAGACAAAGCTCGATGATGAGAGGAAGCAAGGGATTTTGTAAGCAGATCTGCAAGTTGTTGAGAGCTCGAAACATGGGCAGTTTTGATGAAGCCTTTCAACTTGCTCACGTACATAATGCATATCCCTTTTTAGATGTTTAGTCTTGTCATGGAACATAGGATTTTGTGCTAAATGCTCAGCTGAAGTGTTGTCACAATATAGAGATACAGGTAAGGCAACATTAACTTGGAGGTCTTCAAGTAGCCCTTGAATCCATACAAGTTCACTGGCTGTTGCTGACATACTTCTGTATTCAGCTTCAGCAGAAGATTTTCTAACACTGCGCTGCTTTTTAGTCTTCCAAGAAATCAAATTATTTCCAAGAAACAAAGCATATGCACTAAATGATCTACTGTTGAATTCACATGAACTCCAATCTGCATCAATGTAAGCAAAAAGCTGAATGGCAGAATCAGCTGAATACCACAAACCATCATCCATAGTTCCCTTTAAGTATTTGAGAATATGGAGAGCAACCCATAAATGTGGAACCCTTGGAGAATTTACAAATTGGCTAAGATGTTGAACACAATAGGAGAAATCTGGTCTTGTAATGCCTGGATATAAAAGCCTCCCTACAAGCCTTCTTTACACATCGGGCTCATCAAGTAAATCATCCTCATCAATGGAAAATTTCAGACCACAAGAGAGAGGAGGAGCAGCAATACAATCCTCCATACTAGCATCAATGAGAATGTTCTTGATGTATTTTCTTTGAGAAAGAAAGATTCCCTTGGCATTCCTGTGCACTTTTATGCCAAGGAAATAAGATAGCTGACCAAGATCCTTGATGGTGAAGGCTTGATCAAGTGAAGTTCTCACCTCTTCTATTTGAGAAACAGAAGTTCCAGTAACCAAAATATCATCCACATAGACCAGAATCACCAAAAACTCTCCATCAAGAGTTCTAGTAAACAGAGAATAATCTTGTACGTTTAGATTGTTCAAAGTTCAAAGTTTTCAGAAACTTGATTAATTCTTTATTCCACTGTCTAGAAGCTTGTCTTTGACCATAAAGAGACCTTTTAAGTTTGCAAACTTCCCCTGGTTGAGCTTTAATGTAACCAGGAGGTGGCTTCATATACACTTCCTCATCAATGAAACTATGAAACCATGCAAGAATGCATTGTGTACATCTTTGATATAAATCCCAACCCCTTACAACAGCAAGAGCAATGTCAATTCTGGCAGTAGCCAACTTAGCAACTGGAGAAAAAGTTTGAGTAAAATCTTTGCCCTCAACTTGTTGATAGCCAATGGAAACCAATCTGGCCTTATATATGTCTATTGTATAATTTGGGTTCAGTTTCGTTCTATAAACCCACTTAGACCCTATGGCCTTTTTATCCTTGGGCAATGGAGTAAGCTCCCAAGTATCATTACTCTCAAGTGCTTCAATTTCTTTGTTCATAGAAAGAACCCAATTATCATCACATTTAGCTTGATTGTAGTACTTAGGATCATTAGAAGAAGGACACACGGAAAATGCTAAGGATTCCTAAGTATCATAATTGTCAAGAGCCATAGCAATCAACCAACTATCATCATACTCAACATCAGGAGAACATGAGTTAACATAAAATGTAAGAGATTCACTGCTATTTGGAGAAGAAACCTGTCTATGAGGTACATAACCGCCAACAAAATCATTGAGAATAGTAGAAGGCTTAATCTGCCTAGTGTGCTGTCTGACAACATGACCAGTAGTAGGAGCAGGGTTTGGAACAAGAACTGATACAGGTTCAGTTTCAGGTTGATGAACATGATGAGAATTGTTAGAAGAGACAGAATTGGGTGATGAAAGAATGTTATCCGGAAAGGATTCATGAGTAGTGTTTAGTGATGGTTCAGAAGAAGGAGATTCAGGTGAAAAATTGTGATTCGGAGATTGATCTACAGATTGAGAAATTTTTGAAGAAGAAGTGATGGGTGAATGAGGAAAGTCAGTGCCAAATTGCACTATTTGAGAAGATGAAGAAACAGAAGTAGCAGATTGGGTAAAGAGTTTGTATGGAAAACACTTTCAAAGAAGATCACATCTCTTGAGACAAAAATACTGTGTGTATCAAGATCATACAGCTTAAAAGCCTTAAATCCAGCAGGATATCCAAGAAAATATACATCTTCTTGTTCTAGAATCAAACTTATCCTTCTTGACCTGTGTATTATAGGCAAAACAAAGTGAACCAAAAACTCTGAGTTTATCATAAACAGGAGTGGTGTGAAACATAACCTCAAATGGAGTTTTCCAGTTTAACACCTTTGAAGGAATTTTATTGAGCAAATAGGTAACTATGAGAATGCACTCTCCCCAAATTTCTTTGGAAGACCAGCATGGAACCTCAAAGATCTGACAATTTCAAGAAGGCTTCTGTGTTTTCTCTTGAGAAATTTTGTTGAGGAGCATATGAAACACTCCTTTCATGCAAAATACCCTTACCAGCAAATAATGCTCTACAGGACTCTTTACCAATCTCAGTCCCATTATCTAATCTAATTCTTTTGATCTTCTTAGTGAATTGTGTCTCAACCATAGATATAAATTCAGATACTATTCTTTCTACTTGCATCTTGTCATGCAACAGATAAGTCCAGGTAATCCTACTGTGAACGTCCATAAGGCACTATTAAGAAATAAGAAGCACCTTCGAAGCCTCTAACTCTATATGGTCCCCATAAATCTAAGTATATCAAATCAAAACACTCAAAAGCTTTGCTGTCACTTACAGAAAAAGGAAATTTTATGATGCTTTGAACTGTAACACACACCACAATTGTATTATGTAATTCCTTTACAATATTCAGCATTGACATATTTCATTTTGGACAAAGATGGATGGCCTAGTCTAGCATGTAAAAGGTCAAGTTTATTTATGTGACCATCCTTAGACTGAGAAGCACTAGTAGCAGTTTTATTTGGCAAAGTAATCATGTTTACATCATTCACAACATCCTCAACTACATTAGCCACTGTGCTGCAACCTGGATCCTGACAAGTAACACCGGAATTGCTCATAATCTTTAAGAATCTGTTCCTTGTATGTTTGACAAAATAGTAGAGACCATGTATTCTTTTTCCAGCACCAAGCAACATAGAACTAGAAGGGTCCTGGAAAGAATACCCACTTACAGTAAATATGACATTCAAACCAGTGTGTTCAATTAATCTACCAATAGACAACAGATTATGTCTAAAACCCTTGACTAATAGAACATCTTTCAGCATCAAAACTCAAAAAAGTATCACCTATAGTGTCAACACTAATTTGAGTTCCATCTGGTAAACCAACCTTAATAGGATTGTGAAGAATTCTCTTGTTTATCAGTATATTCTCATCATATTGTCATATGATCACATGCTCCAGAATCCACAATCCACAAGCATTCATCAAGCAATTTATTCACAATACAATTGTAGGAGTGAGATATTATTGAAGGAAATAATGCCCTTGGTCCAAGTATGCATTCTATGTTAAGTCTAATAAATGCGGTTCAGTATTAAATAACAAGTTAATAATTCAGTGAGATCAAGTGAGCTGAATGCCTAGCTAGAGGCCGCTTCAGTTCAAGTGGAATTAATGATATTAATCCACAGCTTACTCTTGACTGAACCCGTAGGGTCACACAAATAGTACGTAAACGGATCAAGTATTTAATGGCATTAAATACTCTATCTATGGATATTCGGAATCGACGGATCTTGGTTTCAGTGGGAGCTGAGATCGTCACAGGCAAGAAATGAATACTCCGGAAACGATGATATTGCCGGAAACGGAAATATGGATCGTATCGGAAATATAAATATTATCCAAGTCGTAGATGTTGCCGGAAACGGAAACATGGTACGTATCGGAAAATATTATCGGAAATGGAAATATTACCAGAATCGGAAATATTGCCGGAAACGGAAATATTGTCAGAATCGGAAATATTACCGGAATCGGAAAATAATTCCGGAAACGGAAATATTAAATATTTGTTCGAAACGGAAATTAATTCCGGAATCGGAAATGTTAAATATTGTTCGTATCGGAAATGAATTCCGGAATCGGAAATTTAATCGGAAGCGTATCGTACGAATAAGCATCGGACGAGGCCTGCCGGATGAGGGCCCAGCACGAAGCCAGGCCATCGCCCAGCAAGCCAAGCGCGCCACACAAACAGCCACGCCAGGCCCAGCGCAAGGCCAGGCCCAGCAGGCCGTGGCAGCGCGCACAGCGCGCGCGGGTGCTTGCGTGGGCTTGTGGCTCGCGCAGGCCTCGCTGCGTGGGCTGCTGCTCGCACGCACGCATGGGCGGCCCATCAAGGCTGCCGTGTGTGTGTGCGTAAGTGTTTGTGTTCGTGCACGTTTCCTAAAACGTGCAGAGTTCGGTTAATGATTAAATTCCTAATTCTATTTGATAAATTAATTAAATTAGAGTTCTTGTAGGATTCTAGGTTTAATTAATTTGTATCTGAATAGGATTCCAATTCCCTTTCCATAACCCTATAAATATGTGGCCTGGGTTCACAATTTATAACAAGTTTCAAAGTATTCAAAGTGAGTTTTTGAGAGAAAAATTCAGCCACACATCTTGCTCAAAAGTGCCGAAAATTCTAGTACCTTAAGGGCGATTCTAGTTGGTCAATCTTAAGGCGGATCCGGACGTGCTGTGGACTATCTACGGAGGGACGACACTTGGAGTCCTAAAGACTTGTTCTTGCTCGGTTCGGGCGCAGCTAGGGAGGGCACGCAACAAAGAGTATGCATCTAAATTATGCTATATGATTATGTGTAAATAATATGTATTCCTGGGTTAATGGTTGTTTCCGCATGATTTATGTAATATCATATGTATCATAACCTAACAATTATACCCTCATAGTTGGCACAAGAACAAGTAGCTCCATTGGCTTCACCATTCTGAGTCTGCTTGCCCTTCATTACTTTCATAACTTCTTGACATATGGCATTTAGCATCTCAATGCTCACAGCTCCAACATCTCCAACTGTATCATCCAAGGGATTATCTCCAACTTTAGAAGAATGGACATGAGAAGCAAGTCTACCTCCACCTGATTGAGAACGTACCTAGATGCTTTGATAGAGTTATACTAGTCAGGATAGCCAATGCGTTTAAAACATTGATAAGTTGTATGCCCCGTCCCTTTACAATGTGTACACACTCTATACATCTTCTCCTTCTTTAACTCTTTCCCATCCTTCTTTCCTGGTCCACTAGTAAACCTCTAAAACTGTCCACCCTTGTGAGTTTGTGCAGCCATAGCACGACTATTCATGACAGTTCCTTCAGTAGTTATGTTGTTCACTTCCTTTTGCTTTTCTATTTGTTGTGTGATAAAGAACACTTTATTTATGCTTGGCAAGGGATCCATGGACAACAAATTAGTGACTCTACCTTTGAAACCTCCATTCAGTCCAAGGGCGTAGTGCACGAGCACGAGGCAGCAGCTCTGCCTTGTGTCGTGGGCCACGAGCAATGGACGAATGGGCATGGGCGAAGGGCGAGCCAAGGCAGTCGCGTGTGGGCAGCAAGCGAGCTGCGCCACAACGCGCACTGCCTCGCGCAAGAGCGCGTAGCCTCGCGCGCAGCGAGCGCAAGCTCGCGTGCCACGAGCGCAAGCTCGCGTGCCACGAGCGCTGCGCCCAGCGTTGCTCGCGCGCACAGCGAGCGATGGCTCGCGCGCACAGCGAGCGATGTCGCGCGCCCAGCGAGCGATGTCGCGCGCCCAGCGAGCGATGTCGCGCGCCCAGCGAGCGATGTCGCGCGCCCAGCGAGCGATGTCGCGCGCCCAGCGAGCGATGGCTCGCGCGCACTGCGAGCGATGGCTCGCGTGCGACGAGCGCTGGCGCGCGCGCAGCAAGCACCACAGCGTGCGATGGCTTGCGATGGAGATGCAGCAGCTATGCGACGAGCGCATGGGCTGCGCGCACATGGCCAGCGATGGCTGTGTGCGTGCGGCCCATGGGCGTGCAATGCGTAGGGTGTTTGCGTTACGATTAGATCGTTTTGAATGTTTAATTTGAAAATTTCAGTTCACGTAATTTTAATTAATTTTAAAATTAAAAATTTAAATTATTTTCTTGGATTTTAATTTTGAATATTGTAATTATAATAAATGTCATTTATTCTAATTATTTTACTAAAATTAAAATCATGAATTAATTTAAATAACGACTGAAATTAAATTAAACTTTTTGGATTCAATTATAAATTTATATGAGCTTTAAATTTTAATTAAATTTGTATGTTTCCGGTTAGACTAGAAATACATTTTTATGTTTAAAATTAGTAAAGCATATGAATTTATTGGTTTAAGTGGGAGCGTATTTTAGTCATAAACTCTTGATTAGGTCTACAAATCCTTAAGGTTAAAACAACTTGATTAGAATTAATAATGACTGAATAATTGGTAGATTATTGGTGCCCTTGATTAATTGCTGCAAATGTTTACGTGATGCATAATGTGTTTTACTAACCAGCTATGTGGGCCATTCATGATAATGAATGGGTGAATGGTATATATTGTATATGTACTGTTTTGCAGGTTATGAAGTGACTAGTATGGCCCAAATAGGATAGAAAATATGGTCTGCGTACCATTAATTTGAATGTAATTGGTCTAAAGTACCAAAGTTATTTTTCAATTCAAATATGGTCTGCGAACCATCAAATAGTTGTAATTAGTTATAGCTTATCCTATTTGAAGAAAATGGTGCCTCCCACGGAGATTTTCAAGACGGACTTTGAAGTCAAAGCTTCAAGATGAAGTCGGGCCATACTAGATCACAAATATCTTATGCATGTTTTAAGTTATTTATTGCTTTTAAATATGTCTTAAAATGCATGAGATCAAAAGCTTGATTATGTTGCATGATTAAGGATTTTAGTTCACTTAAAATCTAACCAACATAGTAAGAGCCTTAAGTTCCAAACTTAAAAATTGAGTTAAAAGGTGCCATGCCAAAATATACACTTGCTTGGATATCCTTTACATCAATCTAGTAATAGTTTTCGCTCAGCGAGGTGTTACTTATTGGTCCTAAAGGGGCAAGGTACACAAATAATTGTGAGTACATGTTAGTTTTGGTGAAACTCAACGATATAAGTAAGGAGTCCTTTTATGTCGTGGCAAATTCGATAGGTTTACCTAATAAGTTCTTAGACGTACCTATCAACCAAGAATAGTTTCTAGACTATTAGCAAAAGGCTTTTGCTTACCTAAGATGTTCTAGGATTAAGTCGACAAACTGTGCTTAGTTCTTCAATGATTTTAGGATCTTGGAATCATTTTATTCACACCTGCCGGAACACATAATTTGAATAAAATGCTTAATAAACATTGAATTATGCATGTATGCTAGAATTTAAGTTTATTAAGAGAAACTGTGAATGGTTATTTATTTGTTTATTCTTTTCAATTGTAGTTTTTAATATGGCAAACAACAATTCATTCAACATTCGATCAATTCTCGAAAAGGAGAAGTTGAACGGGAAAAACTTCCTTGACTGGCAAAGGAACTTGCAAATAGTTCTTATGCAGGAAGAAAAGGAGTATGTCCTAGATGAGGCGATGCCAGAAGCTGCAGGCGACGGGGTCACTCAGGCAGCCCTCAATCGTTGGATTGATGCCAACAAGGATGTGAAATGTCTAATGCTCGCCACCATGAGTGCGGATCTGCAGAAAACGTTCATCAACTCAGATGCTTTCACAATCATCAGTGAGTTGAAGAACATGTTCCAAGATCTGGCTCGAGTCGAAAGATTCGAGACTCATAGGCAAATTCTTGAGACCAAGCTTAAGAAAGGCGAGCCCGTAAGTCCACATGTTCTCAAAATGATTGGACTCATTGAGAATATGAGTCGGCTGGATCAGCAATTTTCTCAGGAAATGGCTATAGACACCATCCTCCATTCTCTTCATAGCGGGTATGATCAGTTCAAACTGAACTACAGTATGAATAGTCTGGACAAAACGCTCACTGAGCTTCACGGTATGCTGAAGACCGCTGAAAAGACGCTCAAAAGTGATAAGCAGGATGTGCTTATGGTGCGTGGGGGCAAGTTCAAGAAATCTGGAAAGAAGAGGAATGCTAAGAAAGGTGGCAACAAGGCCAGCCCAACTAAGCAAACTGGCGCCAAATCTGCAAAGAGGAAGGTCAGTCAACCCACTTCTGAATCCGAATGCTTCTACTGCAAGAAGAAGGGGCATTGGAAAAGAGATTGCTTGAAGCTAAAGGAAGATCAGAAGAACGGAACAGTCGTTCCATCTTCAGGTATTTTCGTTATAGACTGTATACTTGCTAATTTAACTTCTTGGGTATTAGATACAGGTTGTGGCTCACACTTATGTTCCAATCCACAGGGACTAAGAAGAAGTAGAAAGTTAAGCAAGGGTGAAGTCGACCTACGAGTGGGAAATGGAGCACGGATTGCTGCATTAGCTGTAGGAACTTACTATTTGTCGTTGCCCTCCGGGCTAGTTTTGGAACTGGAAGAATGTTTCCATGTTCCAAGTCTTACTAAAAATATCATTTCAGTTTCTTGCTTAGATGCTAAGGGATTTTCCTTTTTAATAAAAGACAATAGTTGTTCGTTTTATTTTAAAGAGATGTTTTATGGATCTGCTAGATTAGTCAATGGACTTTATTTATTAGATCACGACAAACAAGTATATAACATAAATACCAAAAAGGCCAAAAAGAATAATTCAGATCTCACCTATCTGTGGCATTGTCGATTAGGCCATATAAACTTGAAACGCTTAGAAAGACTTCAAAAGGAAGGAATTCTAGAACCATTTGACTTAGAGGATTATGGTAAATGCGAATCATGTTTACTTGGCAAAATGACAAAGCAACCTTTCTCTAAAGTTGGAGAAAGAGCAAATGAACTATTGGGTTTAATCCATACAGATGTATGTGGACCAATGAGTACAAATGCTAGAGGTGGTTTCAGCTACTTTATCACTTTCACTGATGACTTCAGTAGGTATGGTTATGTCTACCTAATGAAGCATAAGTCTGAATCCTTTGACAAATTCAAGGAATTTCAGA
This sequence comes from Spinacia oleracea, assembly GCF_020520425.1. Lineage (NCBI taxonomy): Eukaryota > Viridiplantae > Streptophyta > Magnoliopsida > Caryophyllales > Amaranthaceae > Spinacia > Spinacia oleracea. The sequence continues at coordinate 124,647,559 of NC_079492.1, forward strand.
GTGAAGTAGAGAATCAATTAGGCAAGAAGATTAAGGCACTGCGGTCTGATAGAGGCGGTGAATATCTGAGCTATGAATTTGATGACCATCTGAAAGAATGTGGAATTCTATCAGAGTTGACTCCTCCTGGAACACCACAATGGAACGGTGTGTCGGAACGGAGGAACAGAACCTTGCTAGACATGGTCAGGTCAATGATGGGTCAGGCCGAACTTCCATTAGAATTTTGGGGACATGCACTAAATACAGCTGCACTCGCTATAAATAGAGCTCCGTCTAAAGCTGTCGAAAAGACTCCATACGAATTATGGTTTGGAAAGCCTCCAAATGTGTCTTTTCTTAAGATTTGGGGATGTGAAGTATACGTCAAACGATTAATTTCAGACAAACTTCATCCAAAATCTGACAAATGTATCCTTGTGGGCTATCCAAAGGAAACAAAGGGGTATTACTTCTACAATACATCTGAGAACAAGGTGTTTGTTGCTCGAGATGGTGTCTTTTTGGAGAAGGATCACATTTCCAAAATGACAAGTGGGAGAAAAGTAGACCTCGAAGAAATTCGAGTCGAACAACAAACTCTAGAGAATGCTCAAGATGACATTCAGGATGAAACTCAGAGATCTTTAGAAGAATCTGGTGAGAATCATGGTCAATCTAGAAATGTTACCCCGCGTAGATCGCAAAGATATAGATCTCAACCGGAAAGGTACTTAGGTATTTTGACAAACGAGAGCTATGACGTTCTATTACTTGAAAGTGATGAACCTGCGACTTACAAACAAGCTATGACGAGCCCTAGCTCCAAGCAATGGCAAGAAGCCATGCAATCTGAATTAGACTCCATGTCTGAAAACCAAGTATGGGATTTGGTCGATTTGCCAGATGGCTATCAAGCCATTGGAAGCAAATGGGTTTTCAAACTGAAAAAGGACAAGGATGGGAAACTTGAAGTTTTCAAAGCTAGATTGGTTGCAAAAGGTTACAGGCAAGTCCACGGTGTGGATTACGATGAAACCTTTTCACCAGTTGCAATGCTAAAGTCTATTCGGATAATGTTAGCAATCGCTGCATATTACGATTACGAAATATGGCAGATGGATTTCAAAACTGCTTTCTTAAACGGCGTTTTAACAGAAACTGTGTTTATGACACAGCCTGAAGGTTTTGAGGATCCAAAGAATGCTAAAAAGGTATGCAAGCTAAAGAAGTCAATCTACGGATTGAAGCAGGCATCCAGGAGCTGGAATATACGTTTTGATGAAGCAGTCAGTGACTTTGGTTTCATCAAGAACGCAGACGAATCTTGTGTATACAAGAAGGTCAGTGGGAGCAAAATTGCTTTCCTAGTATTATATGTCGACGACATATTGCTTATCGGAAATGACATTCCTATGTTGAACTCTGTCAAGATTTGGCTTGGGAAATGTTTTTCGATGAAGGATCTAGGAGAAGCACAGTACATATTGGGCATCAAGATTTACAGAGATAGATCTAAAAGGATGATTGGACTTAGTCAAAGCACTTATATCAATAAGGTGCTTGATAGGTTCAAAATGGCGGACTCCAAGCGAGGCTACCTACCCATGTCTCATGGAATGACTCTAAGCAAGACTCAGTGCCCAAAAACACTTGATGAGCGTAGACGAATGAATGGGATTCCATATGCATCATTGATTGGTTCAATAATGTATGCTATGATATGTACACGCCCGGATGTTGCGTACGCACTCAGTGCTACGAGCAGATACCAGTCAGACCCAGGAGAGGCGCATTGGACTGCTGCCAAGAATATTCTGAAGTACCTGAAAAGGCACAAAGATGACTTCCTGGTCTATGGTGGAGATGATGAATTAATTGTTAAAGGCTATACGGACGCAAGTTTCCAAACCGACAAAGATGATTTCAGATCACAGTCTGGGTTTGTCTTCTGCCTCAACGGAGGAGCAGTAAGCTGGAAAAGTGCTAAGCAAAGCACCATTGCGGATTCTACAACTGAAGCGGAGTACATTGCTGCACATGAAGCAGCAAAGGAAGCTATATGGCTAAGGAAGTTCATAGGTGAACTTGGTGTAGTCCCCTCCATTAAAGGACCAATAGCCCTGTATTGTGACAATAACGGAGCTATTGCACAGGCAAAAGAGCCTAGACACCACCAGAGAGTCAAGCATGTACTTCGTAGATTTCACCTTCTACGAGAGTTCGTTGAAAGAAAAGAAGTCGAGATAAGCAAAATTGGAACTGATGACAACATATCAGATCCATTAACTAAACCTCTGCCGCAGGCGAAGCACAACTCGCACACTGCAGCTATGGGAATCAAGCATATTGGAGAATGGCTTTGATGTCTCTGTTTAATGTTTTAAAGTTTTAGAGTTTAAATCTTTGTAAAACATTATTGGTTAATCATTCACAATAAATGAAAAGAATTCATTTTTCCATTTAATTTGTGGTTTATTAAATGGTGAGTCCCTTCAATTTGACGATATATTCAAGATAGACTGTCAGGACCAGTCCTGTGACTAAGAAATGTCTATCAAGTGAACTTGAATGTCAAAGGTTGAAAATGGTCCCTAGTCGGAGTTTTCTATAAAATTGGACGCATAGAAAACGTTAGACGATTAGAATGCAAGATGACTAGTAGTTATGTTTCTTGAACTATGTGGACATGGCAATGTTATAATCATTTGCATAGATACTTACTTTGGGAAGACTAGTATCGGACAAGACCTATGAAACTTTACTGTAAGAGATGAAAACCTGTCATAAGTAAATTTCATTAAATTATTAGACACTAAATCCTCAATACCTGAGTGATTTGAGATTACTTGTTTGAGAACTGGTTGCTTTGACGTTGACCAACCATCGCACCGTAAAAGGAGGCTATAAAGGCAACGCTCAGGTAATCACCTATCAAACGAAGTCTAATCTCAAGATCGCAAGATTGGGATTGTCCTCCCATAAATCGGGATGAGATGCTTAAAAGTTGTACAAGGCCACTCGGAGAGCTAGAAACTGTGAAATGCATGGTCGTGCTCGGATGAATCATAGGCTATGATTATCTGTTTATTTGATTAGTTGAACTCTGAAACCGAGGAACACCTCTGGACATAATAAGGATGACAACTCTTACCTTATGTTCAAGAGCAAGCATCGAGCGACAAAGGAGTTAGGAAATGCACACTTGTCCCTAAGGACAAGTGGGAGACTGAAGGAAATAATGCCCTTGGTCCAAGTATGCATTCTATGTTAAGTCTAATAAATGCGGTTCAGTATTAAATAACAAGTTAATAATTCAGTGAGATCAAGTGAGCTGAATGCCTAGCTAGAGGCCGCTTCAGTTCAAGTGGAATTAATGATATTAATCCACAGCTTACTCTTGACTGAACCCGTAGGGTCACACAAATAGTACGTAAACGGATCAAGTATTTAATGGCATTAAATACTCTATCTATGGATATTCGGAATCGACGGATCTTGGTTTCAGTGGGAGCTGAGATCGTCACAGGCAAGAAATGAATACTCCGGAAACGATGATATTGCCGGAAACGGAAATATGGATCGTATCGGAAATATAAATATTATCCAAGTCGTAGATGTTGCCGGAAACGGAAACATGGTACGTATCGGAAAATATTATCGGAAATGGAAATATTACCAGAATCGGAAATATTGCCGGAAACGGAAATATTGTCAGAATCGGAAATATTACCGGAATCGGAAAATAATTCCGGAAACGGAAATATTAAATATTTGTTCGAAACGGAAATTAATTCCGGAATCGGAAATGTTAAATATTGTTCGTATCGGAAATGAATTCCGGAATCGGAAATTTAATCGGAAGCGTATCGTACGAATAAGCATCGGACGAGGCCTGCCGGATGAGGGCCCAGCACGAAGCCAGGCCATCGCCCAGCAAGCCAAGCGCGCCACACAAACAGCCACGCCAGGCCCAGCGCAAGGCCAGGCCCAGCAGGCCGTGGCAGCGCGCACAGCGCGCACAGCGCGCGCGGGTGCTTGCGTGGGCTTGTGGCTCGCGCAGGCCTCGCTGCGTGGGCTGCTGCTCGCACGCACGCATGGGCGGCCCATCAAGGCTGCCGTGTGTGTGTGCGTAAGTGTTTGTGTTCGTGCACGTTTCCTAAAACGTGCAGAGTTCGGTTAATGATTAAATTCCTAATTCTATTTGATAAATTAATTAAATTAGAGTTCTTGTAGGATTCTAGGTTTAATTAATTTGTATCTGAATAGGATTCCAATTCCCTTTCCATAACCCTATAAATATGTGGCCTGGGTTCACAATTTATAACAAGTTTCAAAGTATTCAAAGTGAGTTTTTGAGAGAAAAATTCAGCCACACATCTTGCTCAAAAGTGCCGAAAATTCTAGTACCTTAAGGGCGATTCTAGTTGGTCAATCTTAAGGCGGATCCGGACGTGCTGTGGACTATCTACGGAGGGACGACACTTGGAGTCCTAAAGACTTGTTCTTGCTCGGTTCGGGCGCAGCTAGGGAGGGCACGCAACAAAGAGTATGCATCTAAATTATGCTATATGATTATGTGTAAATAATATGTATTCCTGGGTTAATGGTTGTTTCCGCATGATTTATGTAATATCATATGTATCATAACCTAACAATTATACCCTCATAGTTGGCACAAGAACAAGTAGCTCCATTGGCTTCACCATTCTGAGTCTGCTTGCCCTTCATTACTTTCATAACTTCTTGACATATGGCATTTAGCATCTCAATGCTCACAGCTCCAACATCTCCAACTGTATCATCCAAGGGATTATCTCCAACTTTAGAAGAATGGACATGAGAAGCAAGTCTACCTCCACCTGATTGAGAACGTACCTAGATGCTTTGATAGAGTTATACTAGTCAGGATAGCCAATGCGTTTAAAACATTGATAAGTTGTATGCCCCGTCCCTTTACAATGTGTACACACTCTATACATCTTCTCCTTCTTTAACTCTTTCCCATCCTTCTTTCCTGGTCCACTAGTAAACCTCTAAAACTGTCCACCCTTGTGAGTTTGTGCAGCCATAGCACGACTATTCATGACAGTTCCTTCAGTAGTTATGTTGTTCACTTCCTTTTGCTTTTCTATTTGTTGTGTGATAAAGAACACTTTATTTATGCTTGGCAAGGGATCCATGGACAACAAATTAGTGACTCTACCTTTGAAACCTCCATTCAGTCCAAGCAAAAACTTCATCATCTTGTCCTCTTCTTCAAACTCAGCCATCTTTTTCAAGAACAAACAACTACACTTGCTTAAAGCACCACAAGTACATGTAGGAAAAGCTCTTAGGTTCTGCATTTCATCCCACAGTTTCTTCAATTTGCCATAATATGTAACTATGGTCATGTTTTCCTGATTGAGATTGTCTATTTCTTTCTTCAATTGATAGATCAATGGACCATTAGATTGACCAAATCTTTCATTTAACAATTTCCAAAATTCCACAACATTATCAATGTATCCAAAGTCATCAGCAAGATCATTGTTCATAGAACTTAGAATCCAACTAACAACCATAAAATCAGCACGTTTCCATTTAGGATAATCTCTACGATTCACAACTGGTTTCAATATTTCACCATTGATGAATCCTTCTTTGTTCTTAGCTATTAATGCACGCCTAACATTTCTACTCCAACGAACAAAATTCATACCATTGAAAGCTACAACAACTAAAGAAGAAGTCGGATTATCTGAATTTGCAATAAAAAACGGATCAAAATTACCTCCACTGTCTCCATTGTTCAGCTGAGAATCCGAGTTTTTAGAACTTTCAATCACCATTGCGATCAGCAAATCAACTGATTGCAGCTCACTTGATCAAGATTTAAAGTTTGAGCAAGAAATTTCGCAATCGCAAGAAATTTCGCAACAAACTTTAAGAATTTACACAATTTCAGTGTGCAAAACCAGAGGAAAAATCGAAACCTAAGTCTCAAGCGAGAGATTTAGCTCTGATACCATGAAGAAGATCGAGAGGTCAAGAGAGATTTTGGAGAGAAAATGAGGAAAATAGATTTGTAATCTGATACATAAATGAAAATTACAGCTGATGTTTGCTTATATGCAAGGAAAAAACTATGCTTCTAACAACTTCTAACAAATTGTTTAATAAAATAATAATATAAATAATCTATTTCCTATAATGGGTTTAAACCAATCTAAATCCATACCTCATACCTAGAATCTGCGAACCAAACCCCCTAAAGGAAATTGAAGTCATTTCGTAAATAACATTTTGTTGTCCCATATAATAGTCTAAAACGCACATATTAATTACAAATTGTATAAACATTAATTGTAAAACAAAATAAAAAGGTAAAAAGAGAAATTAGTCAATCAAATTTATTCACATCCAACGAAAAGGAAAATCACAATCAAATACTTAATCAGAGCAAAATACACTTCTTATTAATCACGTAATTTACTCTTAACTTTCAAGTACTTTGTTTTGCCAAATTTTGACATTGTCATAAATAAATCATGTTTAAATTTAAAATGTTTAAACGAAAATCAATCATACAAGCATAATAAAAACCTTTTACCAATTTTATGTCTACGTTATTTTATAGATACTTAACGAATAATTTTTCTATATAATATAATTTTGTTTTGTAATATCAAATGAGGAACTAACGTACCTGGTACTTTTCCTTATATAGCCTTGCAGCATATGCATGAGCCAACAATATACGGTGAGTAACGATGTATGGCTCAGTAGTCGAGTTTCCCCGGGTACAGTTGAATCCAAACGGTGAAGAACATCTACTTGGTGGTGTAATCCCCACATCATAACCACCAATGACGAAGATGTTCGCCTCGTTGAAAGTTGTCCAATATCGAACCCTATCACCAAATTCTCTAAAGCAAACGTCTACGTATGATATAAAGTCTTCTCTGCATTAATAATGTTTATATATATCCATCATAATAAATACGTAGTATGTTTTAAAAGAGTACTTAAAAGTAATAGATTTTAGGTACTTTAAGACTTTAAGTGGAAGCTGAACTCCTGAAGAGTTGGCTCATACTCCGTACTATAACTACTATGTACTCATAATACAAGTAGAGATCATGATACGAATTAAGGATTATATAAAAATGAATATTGCTCCATTTTTTAGTTGCAACGCTTTATTTGTATGATATTACTAATTTTGAAATAAAAAGTGTGTACATGATCTTGGGGTTGAGGAAGCTTCCATATTCGTCCTCAAGGACCTGTGGTGTATCTGTGTGAGTCAATGTAACATGTGGCTCGATTCCTACAAATTGAAGTTAAAATAGTTTAAATTTAACTTTTAACAAATCGAGTTGATGATTTTGTACCTTAATATAAATTAATGTAGTAATAGCAACGTACATACCGTGACTGATAAGTTCATTGATGAGATTGTTGTAGTATCTTAAACCTTTAGGATTAACTGGTCCTCTGCCATCTAAACATACACATACAAGTTTGTGAGATATAAATTACCTCATTACCTTACTACTATCATAAGATTGTGAGATTCAAACTTTAATGTGCTTTATATCTAACAATAAGTGTTTGTTTCTAGTGGGTATATCCCGAGATTGTGAGGTATAACCTTAGCACTAAGCCAAAAATTGCTTAATTAGTACAAACCTTAGCTTACATACTTGGTATTAATCTCGACCAAGAGATAGAAAATCGATAGGCATCCAATCCTGTTTCTACCATGAGTTGAACATCTTCCTGGTGCACAAATTACATGCATTTTATTTGATTATAGAGAAATAGTACAATATATGATACTTATAGATCATCACCTTGTATTTATGATATTGATCACACGCTACATCCGGATTACGTGTGTCATTCCCTGAAATTAATACTTTATACTTAATGACATGAAATTAAATTACATGATGAAAACATTAATCACAAATGCTTTATGTTTAAAAATAAACACATATGATAGATCATTCTAAAAGAGAACATAAAAAGTAATGCCATTTTATATATGTAATGTACTAATTTAGATAGTATATATACAATACGAAGTATATACTTGCCGGTTTTTTCGAGGGAAATAATATATACTTGCCTAGTTGGTAAAATAGAGATACTACGCATACAGCTCATTTGGTATGAGAGGGGGTCAGGGGGATAGGGATAAGGAAAGGGAATTTATTATAGGGAATTTATTAATTTTATCCTTATCTCTGGTTTGGCATGGTATGATGGTAGAAGATAAGGATAGAGACTAAATAATAAATTTATTACATTACCCCTTTTAAAATGATAGGCAAAAATCATATCAACCTCTACTATTTACATATTACCCCTTTTAATGAAGGGTAAAATAGTCTTTTAACATTAAAATGAGAAATCCTACATTCTATATCTCCTCCTACCCTGGTACAGAATAATGGGGATAAAGGCTCTATTAATCCATATCCCTATCCTCAAATAAATTAGAATTCCTTGTAACAAACAAGGAATAAGAGTATAAAGGGATAAAATATTCTTATCCCCACCCCTCATCCCTCGTACAAAACGAGCCGATAATTTGTGCACGCAATAAAACAAAAATTACTGAGTAGCTTACTCGAACGGTGAGCAAAAGTATCATAAATGCTGGGTTTCCTTCCATCCTCTAATGCTGCTCCCTCTACCTTCACAATTCACATAATCAATTTTTTGTTAGTTCAGTGGTGATTGTGGCAGAACTTGGTACGGAGAACCGCATTTTCGATCCCCCATAATAACAATTGAGAGGGGACTGGAACCTATCCACCCAAAACTCGCCACGAATTCGCATTAGCTATAAGGGTGAACCGGGTGGTAACCCCAAAAAAAAAAAATTAAAAATTCACATACAAATTCAATATAATATACTCTACTTATCTATCTATCTATCTATCTATCTATCTATCTATCTACTCTACTAAAACACAAGACACTCATTCTAAGACTGACAAGTGTCCCTGTATACAATTTTATTACGAAGTATTATTTTTCTTCTAAAATTCTACATAGGATCAATAGGAAAACAATTGTCACAAATATACACCAAAGATTATAATAAAATAAAAATAATAGTGATTCCTAATTTGAATCATTATACTCATGATATATTATGGCAACAAATTACTTTTTTACATATATAAAAAAGTACTTCGAAGCAAGAAACTATTTTTTAAATAAAGAAATTTTTTTTTTTTTATCTATATATCCCATCACTTAAGATTGATAGTTTGTTGATGAATCTAAATTGTACTATTTTAGATTAAAATAGTCCGTCGGAATATTTTAGTTATAAAATATTTTACTATAATATTTAGGTATCTATATCTTCTATATATCTATATATAATCTATCTATCTATATACTATGTTAAAAGAGAGGAAATTAATGTGAAACTGACAAATGTCACTCTTTGATTTAACTCTCATATAATATATTAAAATAACTAAAACAAAAACCTTAATTATGGTATGTCAAAAAATTTGCTAATATGCATTAGTAAACATTTATTGTGCAAATATGCATTACTAAAAATTATTTATTGTGCCGCAACAACTTGTACAAGAGTATAGGTATAACCTCCCGTCAACAAACAAAAAATGTACTCCCTCTGTTCTCGAATATTAGTCCCTTTTGGAATTCCGACACTATTCACAATTGAAGAGAATCTTCTAATTTCTTTCCAATACATACTTCAAAACATGCATATTCATGTGAGATCTTATTTTGTTCGTCTTAATGTGTAGTTTAACAATATCAAATTTTATATTTTTCTAACATACGTATTTGGAGATATTTACGTTTAAATATTGAGTTGAAACGAGTTGAAAAGTCAAAACATGACTAATATTTAAGAACGAAGGGAGTACAATTTTATAACCACATTAAGTTTACTAACCATCAATATATATGAATAAGATAAGGCACAAATGTTTAATTAGCAAACTACATTACTTTTATTCTCTAATAATTCTTATAGGATAAGAGGAATACGATTAAAATTATCCATTGTATAGGAATGTTTATTATGTATATATTCTTTATTGAGATTATTAACAACACATACCGACATACGTATAGGAATATACGAACCAAATATTTCAATAAGTACGTCATACACCTTATTCAACATATATACATATTAATATTCTACCATAACGTAAAGATACTTAATTGTTCAACTTAAGCTATGTTCTGTTAGACTTATTTTGACTTATTTCAGACAAAATAAGTTCAGTTAGGTTTATTTCAGACAAAATATAAAATAAGTTCAGATAAACTCAGTTAAGTTCAGTTAAATTCAAGTATATAATTTCAGATAAAATTAGTCCAATAAAATGGAGCCTCAAGATATTTATTGGCGTATATAGTGGAGAAATTATCATTGTCACACATCACTTAAGACATACACTAAGGACAATAATATGTCAAGGACACATTGATTAATTATGTAATACGGAGTACCATGAGATAGAAAATCAAATTAAAAAACTTCCACTATGTAGCATTTTCAATACCATTAGGTCACCATGTATAGTTTATGTTTTTTTTGTGTTAAATTAATATTTTAATGTATTACTCTGTATTTATCAGCTGGGGCAGGATACAAGATTATGTTAATAATCTTTGCCCTTTGAAACCTTTTAGCCGAGGAAAAGTATACAATAATATTTCTATTTTTTAGTGTCCAAAAAAATTGTGGAAACTATTTACAATGTTTTGTTGCAGCTCAATCGCTTATTGTACTGCAATTCTTACATTTACGTAAATTATCAAGATTTCCCGTTTTAAAGATTCATATAATATAAATAAATTAATATGTTATGCTTCCCCTCAAAATAAAAGTTTGACTACATGATGCTGACAAGTGTTGCTCTTTTATTTGTTTATCTTATTATATATAAAAATAAATTTTACACAAAAAATAATTAATAGATACATTATTGTCAGAATAGGCTGGCTGCATTTCATGGTAACAATGATTTATCAATATGGAAAGTTTCATGAAATACATCAACGTTTTATGTAGTCAATCTCACGCCTAATATCTTAGTCATACGGAATACCACCTGACATCATCCTATCTTAATATATATTTTACTTTTTTTTTTACGGGTAGTATATTTTTGGAGTACTTAAATAATGTATCATGAACATTTTATTTGGACTGCATTTTTGTGCAATATTTTTATACATAATAATATTATTGACAACATTATTAATGTAAATACATATATACTCCCTTAATCCTTTATACCATCTCATGGTACATTCTCACGCATTAATTATACAAAGGAATTGTGAATATCTTTGCATATTTGAAAAAAACTAGACCGATGCACGGTTTACAAATTTTAACTTTTAGTACGACGATAATTTTTTTATGGAAAAATATATAACCGATTTGAGAACTACAACAATTAGGTGTTAATCATAAATTTTTATTGAGTATTCTAATTTTAATGATTAACGTTTTAAAATTATGTATTTGTCCCGCTATTTATTAATCAAATGGAAACAAATCATTAAAATATGAAAACCATCACCAAAAAATTTAACTAATATTTAAACTCTTACGACTTTACGAGTATGGAGTATTCTCAATTCCATGATATTATTATCTTCAACATCTCCATAAAATATTTTAAACCACAATTAAAATACGGAGTAATAAAAGCGGGTTTAATGAACATTTATCTGTCTCCAGGACACCCTATTTAGACGGGAATATATAAGTAGTGATTCGACGAGTGATGGAAATTTATATAGATAAAATTGTATTCTCCTTGGTGATGTGGTGGGTTTGTTTTGGTTTTGAGTTTTAGCCTACATAATTTTTTTCTTTCATATATATACTCTTCAAAGCACAATCAATTATTTATTTATTTATTATTTTGACAACTATATAATAAGTTAGTGTTACGAAGAAAAATGGAGGTTGGGTGCGTTCTCTTCACCTTATTTGAAATAATTTTTTGAATTTATTTGAACTTATCTAAACTTACTAGACATGGATCTGAATAAATCTAATACGGCCTAATTAAATTTATGGATCTAATCATACTTGATTTCAAGGAATAAACTTGAAAAAGGTCGGTCACAAAATGGGTACGAGTAACACAATAAAAAATGAGATACTATTTGAACTTAATATCGTGTTTGAAATGGGTCGTGTTGAACAGGTATATCTGGGTTACACCGCGTTCAAGTTTATAGCGGTTCAGATTTTTATCGGTTTAGGTTTATACAATGTAGATAAATCAGTAGCGGGATGAAATGGATAGAGGGTTGTACTTCATATCAGGTGAATTCGGTTCCAATAATAAAATCCTAATTTTATTACGTTTATAAATTCTACTATTGAGACCTTAATTAGGGGGACAAAGGCAATAAACGGGTTATGGGCGATAAACGGTTCGAATTAAACGGGTTGCGGTTGTAAATGGTTTGGACTAAGCGTGCTACGGGTTAAAACAATTTGGGTTGTAAACGGGTTTTCCTCGGGTTCAAACAGTTCAGATTGAAACGGATGTGTCATTAACGGGTTTCAGATCCATTCGGTTCGGGTTGAAACGGACCGAATGGATCCTGATAAAACGGTTTGTTATCGGGTTTCATATCTTAATCGGGTTAGTATTTTCAGGTCGGTTCGGGTTGAATATAATTGGATCGGGTTTTGGGTTTCAGATTGCGGGTTATTAACGGTTTGGGTTCTAAACGACCGGACCAACCTAGCGGGTTCAACTTTTCAGGTTGAGAATTGACATCTCTAATAGTGTAGGATGATAAATTATTTTTATACCTAACATGAAATCATGGGTAATGCGTGAAAAGGATATAAAATAATCTACGTACTCTTTTTATGTTTCGTTTCTAAATTAATTTAACTTTTCACTTAAAGTTAAAATATATAAACCATGCATTGCACGGGTCCTATACTATTTGTATATGTATTTAGAATACATCAAAAAAATGTAGTATTTTCATTAAGGTGCACCGTTAAGTTTTGTTAATAACGTGTCAATATATACCTAGTCTATACCTAGAAAATCAAACTTTATAAGAGAACATGTGTCTCAACAAAATTTGTTCCTAGAAAGACATGTGTCATTACTCTCCTTTTCGTTTTAAAAAATATATTATGTTTTATTTATTTTATTAAAATTGACAATTAATTCATTTCTCCATATGGAAAAATTATCTGTTTCTCAAATCTCACTCTTCTCCTCTCATTACTTATTGCACCATTTTAGCATATCAATTAATTGATTCATTAAGGAGATAAATTCGAGAAGTTTGGAATTTATAAGGGGGGTTTGGATTCAATTAGTTAGCTATTAATATGATTGTTTGGTGAGAATAATGAATTATTATTTTTTTCAGGTGAGTGATAAAAAATTAAGGATGAATTTATATTTTTTTTATTGTGAAATCGAAAAATATAAATCACCAGATATAACCGTTGTGCAAAAAATCATACGTAGTACTTTTTTGTGGATTTGTCTTTGGTACTACCTAAAATTGATACTTTTCTCTGGGTTTCATTTATGTTTTATTTAGTTTGATTGGGTTTTTTTGTTGAATCACCGAGTTTTAGAAAAGTACCGTCATTGTTCATTTAGAAATTTGGTATAAATTTTAATTCTCTCTATATGTTGTACTTAGTTGTAATTTTTTTTATTTTACCATTGAATCTTTAGCATGCATGGTTCATTCAAAGTGAAAGGTTGGCCTTCTCCAGTGTCAAAGGCGACTTTATATGCATATACAAGAGTACATGGCTACTAATCACTAAATCATACGGTGTATAGATCATCATCTTGCCTTGGCTTCGTCGAGATAGATATTAGCGGAAACATGGGTCAATTAACAGTTGAAGAAGGTAGGGAAAGTTCAGCGAGATTAACATTGATGACAATGGTTCACCTTCTGGCTTTTTCTTCATAAGAAGTGAAGTTTCAACATTTGAATAAAACGATTTACATACATATTCAAAACAATTTCAGGTTGTTTCGGTTCACAATTATACTTTTTGTTGCGTCTAATTTATTGAACCTTACTCAATATTTTTCGCAGGCTACTTGAGTTTAATGGTCGTAGTAGTATTACTACGGAGAGTATTACGTACCAAATCACATCATGTATACATCGGAGATGGATGATAGAAATACACACAAAAAAGTTGTTTATAGATCTTTCCTTGATTTGAATATCACTTAAAGTATAATACGAAGTACTTTATTATAGTTGCACTTATCTGTAATGTATTTTCTTATGATTTATGAGATAGTAGTATGATTACGTTTTAATGGTTAAATATTTGTACATGACTATAGTGGATGATGTATTTTAGGACTCATACAACGAGTTTCAAGTTTGGGCATGAATAAATTCACGCATTATGAAATTAGCATCAACGTTCCTCGGGTGGATATATAGGCGAAGTATCTGAATTTAGCATCAACGTTCCTCGGGTGGATATATATATATAGGCGAAGTATCTGAAATTAGCATCAACGTTCCTTGGGTGGATATATATATATAGGCGAAGTATCTGAATTTTCCTTACAGATGCTATACAATGACTCTAAGCAAATATTTGTCGTATAAGTATTGTATAAATAACAAGACATGTGATACCTTTAACATCACTAATTTATCCATAAAATACATATTGTTTTAGATTCATTTTATAGCTTAACTATTTTAATGTAGTTGTCACGTATTTTGGTTAAATTACATAATAACTACCCTTACTACGTACTACCTTCGTTTCAAAAAGATCTTTACATTTACTATTTGCACGAACTCTAATGCAATATTTAACTACTAATATATCCAAATTCGTATGTGAAAAAATTATAGAAATTTGATATTCTGAAAATACATATCGAGACCAATCTAACAAGAAATGATAGTGCCATAGTGGAAGATTTGATTTAGTTTTGTACTTTTATTACTGCAACAAATGACCGTGGAAGATTATGGCAACAGGTAACGATGTTGCCTTGGATTTATGAATGCCTTTCACCCAAATTAAATATGAACCACCCAAAATACTAAAATAATACTCCCTCCATTTCTTTTTGATGTATCCATTTGGAATCTGGTGTGGTTTTTAAGAAAATTGGAATATTGGTTTGTATGGGTATAAGTGTAATGATTTGGTGTAAGAGAAATGATTGGGTGTAAGAGATTATAATAAATAAAGGAGTGAGAAAATAATAAAGAAATAAGGTAAGAGAGAGGAGTGATAATGATGGGTAATAAAGGAGGTGAGATAGTGGGTATGTGGGGAAGGGAAAAGAATTAAATATTATGGGTGGGAAAAATTAGGTGGGAATATGGGTAGAATCTTTAGGTATTTTGGTAATTAGATAGAAATGTAAGGGTATTTTAGGATAAAATGTATATCCAAAAATAGAATAGATTCTAAATGGATACAACAATATGAAACGCTTAAAATGGAAACGGATACAACAAAAAGAAACGGAGGGAGTAATACACATATAAAGATATCTTATATTTTAATACTAGCCCGTGTCTCACACTCTCACACAGTTTAAACGACTAGTTAATTATTTTCTAATTAGGATAGAAAATATAGGGTGTTATCATGTCATGATCTTCGATTCTTTATTGACTGGATCTGACACCAGGTTAAATCATGCAATCTAATAGGCACATTGTGGATACCGCCGAAGTACATCATATTTTCTTTCCTCTGTTTTATAATGATCTTTACAATTATTATTTGCACAAATTTTAAGAAGAAGAAAAACAATGTGTAAAAAGTGAATATATAAAATAAAATATGAATAAAGTAAAATAGATGTGTGAAAAGATAGATAAGTGTAAAAATATTATAAATATTATTTTAAAAGGGAAGTAGTAAGAATTAGCACCAAAAATAAAATCCTTATGAGTAGGTGCATATGAAAAAAGTAAAAGTGAATGATAAACACGAGCTAGAGGTACCTGATAAGCCGAGGTACTAGCACCAAAAATGAAATCCTTAGGAAAAGCGTTACGATTATACTCTCTGTCTTTATTTCCAGCAGCTCCTCGCAACAAATCGAAGCACAGAGGCAACAAACACAACCCAACTATTACCCTCGTCACCATTTTCTCTCAATCGTCCTCTCTTTCACTCTCCAGATTACACGTGCTCTTAAGTCTTCAAAAATAATTAATTAAGCTTTGTTTTTCTTTTATGTATTTTGGTCAGGAACGTACCACGTCACACGTAATCATATTTTATTCTATCTCTTGATATACATTTTGTACCACCCGTTCATTTTTGGTCAGTGATTTTTGGCCACTAAAACATGTTTGCCTTAGAGCTGTCAAAACAGGTCATCGGGTCGGGTTTGGGTCGGGTCATCTCGGGTCTCGGTTCATGATCAGGTCGGGTCGTGTCGGGTCAATATTTCATTCGGGTTGAGTTCGGGTTTGGTCGGGTCGATTTTAGGTCGGGTCATATCGGGTTTTTTCCTATCCCGGGTTCAGATCGGGTTCGGGTCGGGTCACATTTCGGTCAAGTTGGATTTCGGGTTCGGGTCTTATCGGGTCGGGTTTAAGTCGGTTTGTAGCAGATAATTTCGGGTTCGGGTCTTATCGAGTCGGGTTAAAGTCGGTTTGCAACACAGTTATTTTCGGGTTCGGGTCTTAGTTTGGATCGGATAATAATCAGATCAAATAGAATTCAGATCGGGTCACTCTCAGGGACGGGTCAAACTCGGGTCTGATAATTAACCTATACATTTAATTTATTTTATATTCTAAAAAATTTTGTTTAACTTATTTTAGAGTTAAATTTTTCAATATCTAGCAATAAATAATTAAAATAGATTTATCAATGAAGTTAATATTTGGTCGTGTCATTGATAACTCGGGTAAATCGGGTAGCGGGTTGTTACAAGTCGGGTCAATAGCAGGTTTCGTCGAGTTACAATCGGTTTCGGGTTGATATCGGGTCGGGTATCAAATCGGGTTCGGGTCATTGTTCGGTCGGGTCAGTTCAGTTATCGGTCATTTTCGGGTCGGGTGTCGGGTTCGGGTTCGGGTGTTACAACACCGGGTTAAAATCGGTTATCGGTTTTTTCGGGTCGGGTACAGGTCGGGTTTCGGGTACCTGTTTTACCGTAATTTCGGGTCATGGTCGGTTACGGGTTCGATCGGTTCAGGTCGGGTTTTCAGGTCGGGTCAGTTTTTGACAGCTCTAGTTTGCCTACATAGATGATCCACAGAAAGTGACCATGGTAGGAAATTAACACTACAAGAAATTGTACTATTAACGACGGGGAATTACGTCGCTAAAGGTCAATAATTGTTGATTAACGACGGGATTTTCCATCGCGAACCCGTCATAAAAGGGGGTCGTCGTTAATGGAAAATCTCGTCGTTAACACGTCGTAAAAGACATTTACGATGGTTGTTCCCGTCTTTGTTGGGTTATTATCCCGTCGCAAACGGAATTTTTACCCGTCGTCATTAAGTCGTCATAAAAGTCACAAATTTTTGTAGTGTAATATGTACCACATAAATTGGTTTTCTTTTATCTTTTTTTATTTTCTTTTATCTTTATTTTTTTATCCAAAAATCATTTAATTGATTTTTGAGAAATATGAAAAATCAATATATTTAATTTTGTTGATAGTGTACTTTGTAATGTTGTTTGGTGGAATTCAAAGTTACATATTGACACTTTGGGTGCATGTAAGCTATTGGGGGTCCGAGGAAAAAGATGCTGAAAATTGCGTTTTGGGTTTGAAGGAAGAACGATTAACAATAGTTAAATTTAGAATTAAGTCCCGGACGTGGCAATTACAAAACTTGAGTGACAAACTCGATCTGATTATAGTACTGTCTATGAATATTTGTGGCCACTACCAGCGCACAATGATAATTAAAAAACCACGCACAATAGGACATTACCAAGTATATTTATAGACATTACCGACCATATAAGATGAACTATAATAGTCTAGTAGCTGAGTGAAATTTCCACATAGGTGTAGAAGTTAGGACACTTATCAAACTTCTAAGAGAACATCATATATATTCAACAGATTACGAATTAAGAGATAAAACACAAACAAAATTAATATTATTAGGGTAACGTAAAAAGCAACAAAAAAACACAAAATATAGAGGCAACATATATAGCTCAACTTGGCTACCTCTAGATAATTAAAACGGGGTGCAGAAAACAGGAAATAAAACTAGTACATGAAACAGAGACTGCATCATCATCCATGGAAGCACCATCAGCTTCACCACCATCACTGCATGGACGAGACGTTCAAACAAGATTTTACATCTTGTTAAAACCGGCTGAAACTGCTTCATATGTCCTAATGCTCTCATGCACTGTCGTTTCCGCGTTGATTCCAGCTATTGTTGCTATATCAGAAGTCTGATAGCACAGATGAGCACCTCTAAACACACGAGCATATATCCTCGTAGCCATCCATGCATAAATCCAAGTCGGGGCTCCCATATTAGACATGTAGTGTGTTCTACCATGCCTACACCTCTAAAAGAAGACTTAGTCTTAGTCTTCCAACAATACCCGACTTCTTTTATTGAATACCGGCCTTAGTCTTCCAACAATACCCGACTTCTTTTAAAAAAAAGCACTGAAAATGTAGTTAAATTCTTCGACGAGGACATTTATTGAATTGAATGGTCATATCCCACCGTTTCCATGCTTGGTAGGTACCTGAATCATATTACATTGATTAAATGCATGGTAGGTACCTGAATCATATTCCATTGATTAAATGCATGGTAGGTACCTAGGTCTTGTAGCCTTGCATTGTTTCGTTTCCCCATAACTAAGTCAGAAGCACTGAAAAGTTTTAAAGCATGACATTTCACTTTTTCAGTTAGGAATCTGAGTAGTATTTGTTTTAAAGTCACAGTGTTCACTAATGTAACTATTCAAAATAACAGTAACCAAATAAAACTAGTTCCGTTGGCAGTGGTTACATGTATTTATCAAGATCACTATTGCTGGAACATTGGCATAGAGTATCAATGACTAAATGTTTATCCTTGGTTGTATCTGGAGTGTAGTAATGGCCTATGCGAAATACAAATACCACCTAGAACAATCGAAACGTAAGTTTGAAACGTTGGAATTATATTTAAAAATCACTAGCAAAATAAAATTATAATGTATTAAAAAATAACTGTCTGATGCATATTATATTATTACCTCCGTTTGAAAATGATCTTGACGGGTGTTATTTAAACAAATATTAAGACAAACGAGAACTAAAGTGTCACTAGATAGGTGAATATAAAAAAAATATTGATAAATTTAGATAAAAGTGTACTACATGCGGGTGGTGGTAGAAAAAACAAATAAAGTTAGATAACATGAGGAACAACATATACGTGTTGTGGGGAAGAAGGATAAGATGGTTAATTTCCATGTTCATAAATAAAATAAATCATAAACATTATGAAACGGAGTAAAACGATTATTAATTTTGAAATGGAGGTATTATTTGTTAAAATAATAAAACATTATTATTTTTCACAAGATAAAAAGTATGAGTTTTCTGTATTAGTATTATAAATTGGTGAACATGTGTGGGTAATTACCAACTATTCACATGGATGGATAACACCATATTTGTATACCAATTGGTAATCGCCGACTTATGTCTCGGTAGTTATCTTTCATAAAACATGGTTCTATATTTAAGTTATTATCTTTAGGTAGTATCCCACAGAATAAGTCTCAAAGTGGAAAGGTAAATTTTGTGGTAGTTGGGTATGAGATTTAGTTAAAGTATTTTCAGTTGGTCATTACCGAGTAATGGGTTAGTAGTTTCCGTCGGAAAAACATGTTTCTAAATTTAAGTTATTATCTGTAAGTAAGGACCAAGATATCCATCGGTAGTGACCCACGTAATAAGTCTCAAAGTGGCAAGGTAACTTTTGTGGTAGTTGAGTATGAGATTTAGTTAAAGGATTTTAATCTATAAAATAGATCTCCATACGTATTTTCCCCACAAAAATAATGAGTATTGGTTAGGATGACGACTTTCTCATGGGTAAACATTTTTAAGATCCATTTCTATTGCAATGAATATGTGTGTTGTACTTATTGGGTCCGTAAAGAATGCTACTAGTGAGTAAGGTGTACGTAGTAAGTTATGATGTTACTTTAACTCTAACTAATAACTCTTAGAGACATAGGGGTATTTACATTTGGTTTAACATTAATAAGGGGTCGGCGGGTTCATCTATGAAACTAATAGTGAAACTTAAATCAATATACTACTTAGTGGTGTTACACATTTAATTGCTCTAGATATGTAGTTGATTATTGTTTTTAATAATAATAACAACAATTTAAATGGTAATGGATATTGTTGTTTTAAAAGCCACGTGTTAGAATGTTGTTACTATATGTAACACACATATAATAAACACCAATACCCGATAAATGCGAGAGTGAATGTTGATGAGGAAATGGACTATAGGTAACACACATAATAAACTCCAATGCCCGATAAATGCGCGAGTGAATGTTGATGAGGAAGTAGACTATAGATAACACACATATAATAAACTCTAATGCCCGATAAATGCGAGACTGAATGTTGATGAGGAAATAGACGAGTTATTTAAAACCTCTTTCGATATTGAACAACTACAAGTAGACCTGTCAAAAATCGACCCGACCCGAAAACCGACCCGAACCCGACCCAAAAATACTGGGTCCTGAACAAGATTTTGCGACCCGTAACCCGATTTTATCCGAATCCGAGCAACCCGAAAAGTAATGGGTCAAAACCCGACCGAACCCGTTTTGGACCCGACCGATTGAAAATCGTTGTATTTATAGTAATAAATGCGATTATGAGAAAATTTAAGCATAATAAACACGCTGTTTTTTACTATTATTGTGTGTAATATGATTTTAATTTGAATTATACGCCATTTTATGGTTGAATTTGAATAAATATAAACTTATGTAGGAAAATTTGTTAATTTGTGCCCATTTTTTGTTTATTTATCACCTAAATTAATGAAAATATAATGCGCGTTTTAAAATCTCTCAACCCGTTGGGTCGACCCGAACCCGAAAGTTCTGGGTCTTGAACAAGCATTTGTAAACCCGAACCCGAAAGTGACCGACCCGATCTAACCCGAACCCGAAAATAATTTTTTACAACCCGACCCGACCGACCCGTTTGACAGGTCTAACTACAAGTGACACGTTGTAATCCCCCGTAATTTTATTATATTTTATTTATATATTTTATCGTATATTTAAAATATTTAAATGTAATTTACGAATTTTAGAAATGAATATGTAATTAAAATATAATTATGTTATTACATTTTGAATATTTTAAATGATTTATGAAATCAAAATTTATTTTTGAATTTTACGTTAAAACGAATTCGGATTTTGAAATCACATTCGATTGAAATTAGAAAACAAGTACTAAACATTTTGGATTCATCAACCTAAATTCCTACTCCTAGCCCAATTGGGCAAAGCCCAAACCTCAAACCCTCATTCACGTAAAACAAACCAAACCATCATCTCTCCCCTCCATACTCACGTGAAACCGAAAAAAAAAAGAAAAGAGGAAACCCTCCATCCTTCCTCCAAGCTCACGCTCACCCTCAGCCGTCCTCTCTCCCTCCACGCCGTCGCCGAGCCGCCGCCGTCCAGCACTCCTCAGCCGCCGCCCAGTACGGTAACACCCTCCTCTTCATCCTTCTTTTTCGTCTTCCCTCTTTCCTTCCCCTCTGTTTTCGTCCTCCTCTTAACGTTCTCGACTGTCGCGCAGCTACCGCGACCCAGGCCAGCCAACAATCAGCCGGTCAAGCCTCGTCGTGAGCCACCACCTACCAGCCGACCAAACCTCTCTCTCCTCTTTGGTTCTTGGTTATTTCTTAAACCCTAAGTAACTAATTATTTTAATTAATTATAATTGTTAATTTAAATTATGTTCTTGATATTAAATTCATAATTTTTATGGTTTGAACATGATTTTCAGATGTTGGTTGAGTTTATAAACGAATTAATTTCAAGTTTTGGTTGATTGAATTATAAGTTAGGGCTTATTTATGATTTATTAATTTGAATTATGTTTCTTGAATTAAAGTGATGATTTTTGTAATTTAAATTATAGATTTCAGATTATGCAAATTATATAATAAAGTTATTAATTTTCAGATTATCAAATTACTTTGAAATATGAATTTTGATGGTTTAAAGTATGAAATTCAAGGTTTTTATGATTTTTAATCATGATAGGTTGAGTATGAATTATTGAATTGGTTGTTTTGAGATACTAGGAACGTAGATTGACCTTGGTGAAGTTTTTAAATGAATTTATATTGCTGAAAATTTAGAGTACGAAGTTTGCAAAAAGTTTTCAACGAATTTCAATCACTAGTTCAATAATTATGATGCTAGGAAAGCAAGTGCTCGAGTTTTGATATTTAGGAAAGTTCTAAATATGTTTAGGATGCATTTAGAATGCTTTATTGTGGTTGTCAATGATTAGAAATTGATTGAGATTACTTGTTGGATTGTTTAGGCGGAGAATTCTCTTTAGGCGACTTTTGAAAGTGTTAAAGTGGCCTATCAGTTTGTCTACACAAGGTACGTACATACCTGTGTGCTTGGAATGTGTGCTAATTGTTGAAACCATGTTGATATCGTTGATGAATTTAGTCAGGTTGATTATTGCATGTTTAATACTGTTGGTTAGACATATTGAACCTATATTGCATTTTGAGGATTATAGCATGTTAGTATGGATGGTTGATACAAACATGTTTGATTGGGAACACTAGATTACTTTGTATATAATTCAGATCAGTGGATTGTTGTTCCCTTTTAGCTTTTCACTACTTTATGAGGGCCGAGGACCTCATTTATTAAGTTGAAACCTTATACCCATATACAGGATTGATCAGTATTAAAGGAAGGATTGGAGATAATTGGAATGAGTCTTGTTTGATGCCTTTGTGATCACTTACTTAATTCCAAGATAAAAACAGTTGTAAATAAATGTGGATTGTATGCCTTATGTGATTGTTGAGTCATAACAGGGTGTCAATTTGTAAATCATGTAAAGTGAAACTGAGTAGCAATAGCTTTAGACTGTGCACGTCTAAAGTGACGGACAAACATGAGTTGGGGTTCATGGTGGTAGCCCATGGCCTTTAATTCGGACCGGATTGATCACCGTGTTCTATTTTTATTCAAACGTTCCTCGATATCGCAGGTCACTGAGGTTACGGAGTCGCGCCCGTACCTCGTCTTCCTTAGTGAAGCCTCTAGCTAGAAAACTCGGTCCATTGTCTATTTCAACTAAAATAATATTATTGTTATAAAAGTCCAGTCCAATCTAGCCTAGTCTAGTTAAGTATGGTCGTCAAATGATCATGTTTTGTCTGCCCTTGTTTATGTTCATTAGTATCATGTTAGGGTTGTTCGTTAATAGCATCATATTAGGATTATTATTGTTTTAGTATGTAGTACTCAACTTTGCTGATTACGTGCTTTGTTTGTGTGTGTTGATCATGGATATGCCTTATTGATCCTGTGATGACCCATCTTTGGTGAGCAGTCTCTAAGGATCAATAAGCGTTGCCCATCTACAGGTTTGAAGATGATGCATCATTGGGATCGGGATTAGAGAGCTTGTAGTTATATTTGCTTTATTAAATGATTTGGTTTGTTAACTTAATTTGAAATTTGTCGTACTGTTCGTATTTCCTTATTTCAGTTAATTGATTGTGGACCTAATATGTAATAAGATTATTTATGAACCTAAAAGTTAGTTTTATCTTTTCCGCTGCAAAATTCTGAATAAGCCGTTAGGTTTTCACACGGGCGATAATACTTTGATAATTCCCTACAGTTATATTTAAAAAGGGTTATTTTAGAAAATAGGAATTGTTGGGGTGTTACAAAGTGGTATCAGAGCTAAAGGTTTTACTGACATTTCGTGTCTACCTTTTAAATTTTAGGCGCCTAACTAACTAATTAGTTACGTAAAAAGAATTTCGTTGAAGTAAACTCCAACTAGTGAATAAATTGAAAGTTATTAGTTAGAAATGTTTGAATTTATTTTAAAATTAACTCTTGAATTACATGCTTTGAAATACGTTCTTGTTTATGTGACTTCATGTATTTCGTTTTTTTTAAATTTAAATTAATATTTTCGTAATTATATATTAAAAAAAAAAAAAAATATTTTTACTGCTGCTGCTACAGTACCGTGAAAATAAAAATAAAAAAAATATTGTATTTATTTATTAATTATTTGTCGTTTAAATAATTATTCGTTTAAACAAATTAATTCTTATAAATCATTCTCGTTTTATTCTTTTATGCTTCAATGTTTGATATACTATGTTTATTTTGAGAGATGGGTAGCATAGGAAAGGGCATATAGAATAGAAATATTGTGTCTACATTATGTCAACATGATTGTACTTTTGTGCCTGCTAACTGTCGTGTCTTTCCTATGCTTTGCCATTAATACATATTCTTACTTGTTGTGTATTGTGGGATCATACGGCAAGCGAGAGTACTAATTACTAACATAGAAACTATGTTTAATTGTTATAGATCACTAATCATGTCTGGCATACAAGGAAATAGAATAGGGAGCAATTCTAACCCTATTGTTCTAAGCGATGATGAAAATGAAATGGATTACGAGTCTGATATTAACAGTTACACCAGCCATGAACTTTTTCTGCGTCAAGTTTTAAGAGCAGGAGAACCTGATAGTGATGATGAAGCCCTTCGTGAATTTGATCGTGCTAGAGGGCAAACTAGGGTCGATATTTATCAAGCTGTTTTGAGACCTGAAAGCGATTCGGAGCCTGAGTTTGAGCATGAATTTGGGTTTGAGTTCGAACATGAATTTGAGTTGAGTTCGAGCATGAATTGGAGGTTGAGCCTGAGTGTGAGTTTGAGCCTGAACCCGAGCCTGAACATGAACCTGAGCCTGAGCCAGAGGAAGCTAATCATCAACTTCAAGGTCTATGAAGATCCTCTAGGCCAAGAAAAGAAGCTTATTATTTTCATATGGATGACGATGATGAACTTAAATATGAGTTATTCACCCTAGAAGGTTATAGAGAATCAAAGGACAAGTCTGATGATGTTTCCCTTTAGCTTTGCTTACATATTTAGTTGTGTGTGAGAAAATGTTGGACAATTCGCCCAACCATAGTTTATGTTTATGTCGTAGAACCTTTTTACTTTATTTTGAGAACAGGTGTGTGTTAATATTTAGGATTGTTATTGACATTCTTCTGAGGAATAAAAGTTAGATTATTGACTATCTAAAGGATCAAAGTTTATTACGGGCACGCAAGGGGAATGTTTTCTTCTTTTATTCTACCTTATTATTCGTGATGATTGAAGTTATTCCTTGTCTCTCAGTTGAATGTTTTGCATGATTGTTCATTTCGTGTGCATTTTGAATGTTGATGTGATATTGCATTGCTAGAGGATGATAAAAGTAAAGTTTTGAACCTGAATTAGAGTATATTAATTTCAGGTCGCGCTCTAGGATGGCCAATAATAGTGACCTAGTTGCTGCTATTCGCCTCTTGGCGGAAAAACTAACCCAGGAAAGAACTGAGCGTCCCGATTCTGCAGGGGACATGTTTGAAAGGCTTGCGAAAGTTAAGCCACCATACTTTAAGGGGCAGGCAGACCCCACCTTCCTGGAAAACTGGATCAGGGAATTTGAGAAACTATTTGGGGCGGTAAACTGTCCTGAGCATATGAAAGTAGGCCAAGCTGTCCTCTACCTGAAA
Organism: Spinacia oleracea; assembly: GCF_020520425.1. NCBI lineage: Eukaryota > Viridiplantae > Streptophyta > Magnoliopsida > Caryophyllales > Amaranthaceae > Spinacia > Spinacia oleracea. The sequence goes on from NC_079492.1 coordinate 124,673,410, forward strand.
GATGAGGCCGACCTTTGGTGGAGGGAAAATGGGACTAGACTAAGTGCTGCTGAGGGATTCAATTGGGATTCTTTTATTGTTGCTTTGAGGGGGGAAGTTTTATCCTCCTTTTATGAGGAATCAGAAAGCACAGGAGTTTATCAACCTTAGGATGGGGAATATGACCATTGCTGAATACTACAGTAAGTTTATAGCTTTGTCGAGGTTTGCACCTGAGGTGGTAGCTACTGAGGAGCTAAAGGCTCAGAGGTTTGAGCAGGGGTTAACCGATGAGATCCAACTGGGATTAGGCGGGGAAACCTTTTCGTCCTTAGACATTGTGTATGGGAGAGCTGCTCATATTTATGGCCTGCAGACCAGGAGACAAGAAGAATGTTGTTGTTGGGGATAAAAGGAAAGAGTTTAATGCTGGGGGAAGTCAGGGGAACTTCAAAAGGAATAGAAATGGAAATGGGAATGGTAATGGTAATTTCCAAGGGAGGAACAACAAGGGGAATAACTATAACAACAGAAACCAAACTGAAAGAGTGCATCACTGTAAGATGTGCAACAACAACCACCCTGGGAAGGATTGTAAGGGGGAATTGGTAACTTGCAACTACTGTCGTAAGAAGGGGCATAGAGAGTATGAGTGCTTTACAAAGCAGAAGAGAGAGCAGAATGGTAGTGGGAGTAGTAACCAAGGGAAACCAGGGTTTAACCATTCGGGGAACCAGGGTTCGAAGCCTGCTGGGGCACCAAATAACCAGGGAAACCAAAACAAACCAGCCAATGGAAACAACAATAACAACAAGGCTCCTGGAAAGCTGTTCGTAATGAGTAGAAATGAAGCTGAACGTTCTGCAGATGTAGTTTCGGGTACTTTCTCTATCAACTCCTTACCTGTTAAAATATTGTTTGATTCAGGGGCAACATATTCTTTTATTTCGACCTCTATTGTTAACAATTTGAAGTTAGTAGATTTTGAGGCAATTGATTTACCTGTTAGTATGCCTAATGGTGCAACAATAAGGTGTACGAAATTATTTAAGAACTTGCCTTTGAAGATAAAAGATTGCACTTTTCCATCTAATTTGATAGAATTTAGTTTGGGGGACCTAGATGTGATTCTGGGGATGGATTGGCTAAGCTTTTACAAGGCCAGGATAGATTGCGAGATTCAGAAAGTAAGCCTAAAGAACCCTACTCGGAAATCAATATCATATAGACGTTTTGGGAAGTCTAGGAACTTTGGGGTGATCTCCGCATTGCAAGTGAGGAAATTGGTCACTAAAGGGTGTGAACTATTTTTCTGTAGTGTCCAAGATGTGATCGAGTAAGGAAGTTGGGATAAAGATAGAGGATGTCCCAATCGTAAGAGAATTCGTAGATGTATTTCCGGATGAGATCCCGGGTATGCCACCGGCTAGAGCCCTTGAATTTACCATAGAGTTAAATCCCGGAACCGCACTTATATCCAAAGCACCTTATAGGATGGCACCCCCAGAGATGAGTGAGTTAAAGACACAATTGCAGGACTTGTTCGACAAGGGGTACATTAGGCCTAGTGCATCACCGTGGGGAGCTCCAGTATTGTTTGTCAAAAAGAAAGATGGGAGTATGCGGCTATGTATTGATTATAGGGAGTTGAACAACGTAACAATCAAAAACAAATATCCTTTGCCTAGGATAGATGACCTGTTTGACCAGTTGAACGGGGCAAGTGTATTCTCAAAGACTGATTTGCATTCGGGATATCACCAATTGAGGGTAGCTGAAAAAGACATTCCTAAGACTGCATTTAGGACTCGTTATGGCCATTATGAGTTTACAGTAATGCCTTTTGGGTTAACCAATGCACCCGCCATATTTATGGATTTGATGAATAGGATTTTCCATGAATTCCTAGATAAGTTTGTGGTGGTATTCATTGATGATATTCTGATCTATTCGAGGAATGAAAAGGAACATGATGAACATTTGAGGGTTATCTTGGAGACGCTTAGGAAGAACCAGTTGTATGCAAAGTTCTCTAAGTGTGAGTTCCATCTGGAAAAGGTAGCATTTTTGGGACATTATGTGTCAAAGGAAGGAGTCTCTGTGGATCCTGCCAAGATTCAAGCTGTGAGTGAGTGGCCTACTCCAAAGAATGTGTCTGATATTCAGAGTTTCTTAGGTCTAGCTGGTTATTATAGGAGAGTTGTGAGAGATTTCTCAAAAATAGCAATACCCATGACCAACTTGATGAAGAAAGAATAAGAGTTTGAGTGGAGCGAAAAATGCGAGGAAGCCTTCCAAATTCTCAAAGAGCGTTTAACCTCAGCACCTGTTTTGACATTGCCTGATGGGAATGAAGGGTTTGAGGTTTATAGTGATGCGTCGAAGAATGGGTTGGGGTGTGTGTTACAGCAAAATGGGAAGGTGATTGCGTATGCGTCGCGTCAATTGAAACCATATGAGGCTAATTACCCTACCCACGATCTAGAGCTAGCTGCGATTGTTTTCGCTTTGAAAATTTGGAGACATTACCTCTATGGGGCAACATGTAAGATTTTCACAGGCCACAAAAGCCTAAAATACATTTTCACCCAGAAAGATCTCAACATGAGACAAAGAAGATGGTTAGAGTTGATCAAGGACTATGATTTGAACATTCAGTACCATGAGGGGAAAGCAAATGTAGTTGCCGATGTATTGAGTAGGAAATCTAGCCATAGTATGAATGTCTTGGTTGTGCCTGAAGAGTTGTGTCGAGACATGCAGAGACTTAGCCTGGAAATAGTAAGTCCTGGGGAAACCAAAGCAAAACTGAGTGCATTATCATTGGGGTTGTCCATATTCGAGGAGATTAGAGAAAGTCAAGCTGGGGATGAGTACTTAGGAAAGATCAAAGAAAAGATGAGTCAAGGGAAGGAAGTGGATTTCAAGATTCATGAGGATGGTAGTTTGAGATTTAAAGGGAGATGGTGTGTACCGCAGAAGTGTGAAGAACTCAAGAGACGTCTTATGGATGAGGGGCATAATACTCCATATTCTGTGCACCCTGGGGGTGACATGTTGTACAAAGACCTGAAGCAAATCTATTGGTGGCCTAATATGAAACTGGAAGTTGCTGAATTTGTGTCTAGATGCCTAACCTGTCAGAAAGTCAAAATAGACCACAAAAGACCCATGGGGAAGGTTCAACCTTTAGAAGTGCCTGGATGGAAGTGGGATTCCATTTCTATGGATTTTGTTACTGCCTTGCCTAGATCAAAGAACGGAAATGATACCATTTGGGTAATTGTGGACCGTCTAACAAAATCAGCCGTGTTTATTCCGATTAAGGAGACATGGAAAAAGAAACAGCTTGCAAAGACTTACATTAAGCATGTAGTGAGGTTGCATGGGGTCCCAACCGATATTATCTCAGACCGTGATTCAAGATTCCTCTCGAAATTTTGGCAAAAGGTCCAGTTGAACCTTGGGACAACTTTGAAAATGAGCACTGCTTTCCACCCTGCAACCGATGGTCAGACTGAGAGAACTAACCAGACTATGGAAGATATGTTGAGGGCTTGTGCGATTGACTTTAAGGGTAGTTGGGAAGACCATCTAGACTTGATCGAATTTTCATACAACAATAGTTACCATGCAAGCATTAAGATGGCACCTTTTGAGGCACTATATGGGAGAAAGTGTAGAAGTCCCACCTGTTGGAATGATTTCAGTGAAAATATAGTCTTGGGAACGAAATTCATTGAGGAGACTGTCAGGAATGTAAAAATGATTCAGGCAGAATTCAAGCTGCCCAGGATAGGCAAAAGAGTTATGCTGATTTGAAAAGAAGAGATGATGAATTTGCAGTAGGTGATAAAGTGTTCTTGAAAGTATCACCAACCAAGGGTGTGATGAGATTTGGGAAAAAGGGCAAGCTAAGTGCCAAGTATGTAGGCCCATATGAGATTCTGCAACGAATAGGGAAAGTAGCATACAAGTTAGCCTTGCCAATGGAGTTCGAAAAGATGCACGACGTGTTTCACATTTCCCAACTAAAGCGCTATATCCCAGATGAGCGTCATATCTTAGAGCTTGAGAGAATCCAGATTGATAGTAGCCTCACATACGAAGAAAGGCCTGTGAAAATCCTTGATAGGAAAGTGCGTAGTACACGCAGCATAGTGAAAGTACTTTGGTCGAACCACGAGTACGAAGAGGCAACGTGGGAAGCCGAAGCTGAAATGAAGATCAAGTATCCAGAGTTATTTTCTGAGGTGAGTTACGAGGGCGTAACTCGTTTTCTTTAAGATGGGTAGAATGCGATAGAAATTCGCGCTTTTTACCTATTTTTATGGTGTTTTTATGCATTTTATGCTTATTTTTAGCAACCTTTACTTGATGATGCAAGTAAATAGATTCTCCGCATAAGAAAATGTGTTCTTGAGTATTACAAGTAACGCTTAGTTGGCAAAAGAGTGCACAAGAGTGGCACAAAGTACTTCTACAATAAGAATAAGTTGAAAAGTTGGAAAGTTATGTGAATTTCCGTGTCAAGTTTCGGGACGAAACTTCTTTTAAGAGGGGTAGATTGTAATCCCCCGTAATTTTATTATATTTTATTTATATATTTTATCGTATATTTAAAATATTTAAATGTAATTTACGAATTTTAGAAATGAATATGTAATTAAATATAATTATGTTATTACATTTTGAATATTTTAAATGATTTATGAAATCAAAATTTATTTTTGAATTTTACGTTAAAACGAATTCGGATTTTGAAATCACGTTCGATTGAAATTAGAAAACAAGTACTAAACATTTTGGATTCATCAACCTAAATTCCTACTCCTAGCCCAATTGGGCAAAGCCCAAACCTCAAACCCTCATTCACGTAAAAAAAACCAAACCCTCCTCTCTCCCCTCCATACTCACGTGAAACCGAAAAAAAAAGAAAAGAGGAAACCCTCCATCCTTCCTCCAAGCTCACGCTCACCCTCAGCCGTCCTCTCTCCCTCCACGCCGTCGCCGAGCCGCCGCCGTCCAGCACTTCTCAGCCGCCGCCCAGTACGGTAACACCCTCCTCTTCATCCTTCTTTTTCGTCTTCCCTCTTTCCTTCCCCTCTGTTTTTGTCCTCCTCTTAACATTCTCGACTGTCGCGCAGCTACCGCGACCCAGGCCAGCCAACAATCAGCCGGTCAAGCCTCGTCGTGAGCCACCACCTACCAGCCCGCCAAACCTCTCTCTCCTCTTTGGTTCTTGGTTATTTCTTAAACCCTAAGTAACTAATTATTTTAATTAATTATAATTGTTAATTTAAATTATGTTCTTGATATTAAATTCATAATTTTTATGGTTTGAACATGATTTTCAGATGTTGGTTGAGTTTATAAACGAATTAATTTCAAGTTTTGGTTGATTGAATTATAAGTTAGGGCTTATTTATGATTTATTAATTTGAATTATGTTTCTTGAATTAAAGTGATGATTTTTGTAATTTAAATTATAGATTTCAGATTATGCAAATTATATAATAAAGTTATTAATTTTCAGATTATCAAATTACTTTGAAATATGAATTTTGATGGTTTAAAGTATGAAATTCAAGGTTTTTATGATTTTTAATCATGATAGGTTGAGTATGAATTATTGAATTGGTTGTTTTGAGATACTAGGAACGTACATTGACCTTGGTGAAGTTTTTAAATGAATTTATATTGCTGAAAATTTAGAGTACGATGTTTGCAAAAAGTTTTCAACGAATTTCAATCACTAGTTCAATAATTATGATGCTGGGAAAGCAAGTGCTCAAGTTTTGATATTTAGGAAAGTTCTAAATATGTTTAGAATGCATTTGGAATGCTTTATTGTGGTTGTCAATGATTAGAAATTGATTGAGATTACTTGTTGGATTGTTTAGGCGAAGAATTCTCTTTAGGCGACTTTTGAAAGTGTTAAAGTGGCCTATCAGTTTGTTTACACAAGGTACGTACATACCTGTGTGCTTGGAATGTGTGCTAATTGTTGAAACCATGTTGATATCGTTGATGAATTTAGTCAGGTTGATTATTGCATGTTTAATACTGTTGGTTAGACATATTGAACCTATATTTCATTTTGAGGATTATAGCATGTTAGTATGGATGGTTGATACAAACATGTTTGATTGGGAACACTAGATTACTTTGTATATAATTCAGATCAGTGGATTGTTGTTCCCTTTTAGCTTTTCACTACTTTATGAGGGCCGAGGACCTCATTTAGTAAGTTGAAACCTTATACCCATATACAGGATTGATCAGTATTAAAGGAAGGATTGGAGTTAATTGGAATGAGTCTTGTTTGATGCCTTTGTGATCACTTACTTAATTCCAAGATAAAAACAGTTGTAAATAAATGTGGATTGTATGCCTTATGTGATTGTTGAGTCATAACAGGGTGTCAATTTGTAAATCATGTAAAGTGAAACTGAGTAGCAATAGCTTTAGACTGTGCACGTCTAAAGTGACGGACAAACATGAGTTGGGGTTCATGGTGGTAGCCCATGGCCTTTAATTCGGACCGGATTGATCACCGTGTTCTATTTTTATTCAAACGTTCCTCGATATCGCAGGTCACTGAGGTTACGGAGTCGCGCCCGTACCTCGTCTTCCTTAGTGAAGCCTCTAGCTAGAAAACTCGTTCCATTGTCTATTTCAACTAAAATAATATTATTGTTATAAAAGTCTAATCCAGTCTAGCCTAGTCTAGTTAAGTATGGTCGTCAAATTATCATGTTTTGTCTGCCCTTGTTTATGTTCATTAGTATCATGTTAGGGTTGTTCGTTAATAGCATCATATTAGGATTATTATTGTTTTAGTATGTAGTACTCAGCTTTGCTGATTACGTGCTTTGTTTGTGTGTGTTGATCATGGCTATGCCTTATTGATCATGTGATGACCCATCTTTGGTGAGCAGTCTCTAAGGATCAATAAGCGTTGCCCATCTACAGGTTTGAAGATGATGCATCATTGGGATCGGGATTAGAGAGCTTGTAGTTATATTTGCTTTATTAAATGATTTGGTTTGTTAACTTAATTTGAAATTTGTCGTACTATTCGTATTTCATTATTTCAGTTAATTGATTGTGGACCTAATATGTAATAAGATTATTTATGAACCTAAAAGTTAGTTTTATGTTTTCCGCTGCAAAATTCTAAATAAGCCGTTACGTTTTTACACGGGCGATAATACTTTGATAATTCCCTACAGTTATATTTAAAAAGGGTTATTTTAGAAAACGGGAATTGTCGGGTTGTTACACACGTGTTATTTAAAACCTCTTTCTATATCAACTACAATTGACATAAAAAACACATTAATCTAATATTTACATGTTATTGAGAGGGCGGCTGGATCAATCTCCAAGTGAAAAGTCAGCTGTATTATAATCTTACATAAATAAGAACAAGATATCTTTAATGGTTATTTTACATGTACAAGTAGTATGATTTGGAGATAAGAAAAATAGAATGACTAAGACAAATTAAAATTAGTGTAAGAAATTGAGTAATGAGTTGATTAAGTCTATATTTAATGTCTATCGAAGTTAACTTGGTACGTACTTAGATATATACTGGTAATTACCTTTAGTATATCGGTGACATCGTGATTAAAAATTCGACTAAAAACGATAAAATAAAAATACATAATTGTTGGCGGGACCTTAAAAATTTTAAAAATATTATGTTTCTCCAAATTTTTTAATTCGGGGACCATCTGAAATTCCTTGCCAAAAGTTTGATAAAAACCCCAATAGTTTTTCTCTCTCTCTTCGGAAAACCTTTCTCTGTCCTAAACACCCTAAATATATCCCCTCCTCTCCCTTTCACCAAAAAACCCCCTAAAATCACCCTCCAATTTTGAACTCCGGTAAGATCTGTTCTTAGATTTGCTTTGAAATTTCTTATTTTGCTTACAGAATTATTGATTACAAATTCCAAGTACTCTAGTTTATAATTTCGTATATCAATTGTCGCCGACTACACTTACGTTCTCGTGTTCTGTTGGAAATACATTTATGATTTTGAGGCCAGTTCATCCAAATTACCAATTAATTATGTTTACGGTCTGAGAATTGGAAATTATTGTTGCAGATCTTGCAGATACTTTTAATTTTTACAATAGAGAAAGGGTTATTCCCTTTCCTTTGAAGTTGAGAGACGAATTGTACTTTTTTAAATCTGATGTCTCACATGAATTTATACATTGATATTGGATCTCCCTCTCAATCTGAAGCCAAAAAGTAGCAAGTGAAATTATTGGTTGCCTGTGTGAACTTTGGTTTGGAAATTATTGTTGTAGATCTTGTAGATCCTATTATTTTTTGGAACAATTGGAGTTGAATATTATTCAGTAAAAGGGTTATTTTTCCCTTTAGGTTTGTATGAATATACTATAGAATTATGGTGTCATTGTATACCTTGACGCGCGTAGTATGTATTGTCCAAGAGTAAAGTTGATGTTCAATCTCAAATGATTTTAATTCCCCTTTCAATCTCTGCATTCATCCATTCGTGTCCTAAAACTAATGTCCCAAATAAATATGCAAGTATTTACATGAATTATTTAAAAATCACGTTCACGTAAAACGCGTCCTAAAAGATTAGTCAATTCCGAATTATTAATCTTAGAATTATTCTAATCAAAATTTAATTTAATTAAAATAATGGTGTCCAACGAAAAATAATTAGAATTAATTGTTTTAAATAATTTCATTCAAACGGCTCCCACTTAAAACCAATATTTTAATTTGGACCTTTAATTTTAAATAATTAAACTCACGGCCCGGCCCAAGTCAAATAAAATAAAATTATCAAAAAGTCCACCGTTAGCCCTTTCGTGCAAAATTAATCCCAAAGCCCAAAATTTGGGCCTTGAAATAAAACGAAGCAAAATTGCACAATCGGTTGCATCGTGGGCTAGACGAGTGTCCAGCCCAACGACGCGCAGTGCCATCGTAGCATCGCACCCACGCGAGGGCGCAAGCCCACCGCGCAGGCACGAAGCATCGCATCAGCGCATAGGCTCGCTCGCGCCATGCCCGCTGCCTACTGCTGTCGTCGATGCTCAATGCCTCGGCCCAACGCTGCTGGCCTTGGCTTATGTCATGCCACGAGCTTTCAGCTCAGCGCGCAACCACTGCCTTGCTTGCTGCAGGCATCGCACCGCACACAAGGCCAACGCCCATGCTGCCTTGATGTGCGTGCTTCCCTTTCGTCTCGCACACGGGCAGCAACCCTTGCTTCGTGCAAGTGGCTTGCTGTCCGATCTTAAAAAAAAAATCAATTTTTAATATCCGAAACGAAATAGCACGAAAATTTATTGTTCATAATATTAACAAAATTATTCGTTCTAATTACGAAAAATAACGTTTTGAGTGATTTTATTAAATTTCAAACAATCCAATGTGAGAAATTAATAAATCATGGCTAACAATTATTCAAATTTAACGTACGATTAACATCAACAAAAATTTGAATGATTTTGATAATCAAATCCAAAACTTTAAATCGTTCTAAACATTAAAAATTAGATTTTTATCAAATTTGGTTTAGGTGATGATTAAAATTAACGAATCCAATCAAAATTTTAATCCATGAATTTTGAAATTTGCCATTTAAAATGAAATCATATTCCCCTTCTCACCTAAATAAATTTTCAGATCTAAATAATTAACAAAATTGATTTACGATCTAAAATTCATTAAACTAGGTAAAAATCAAATTAGTGTTTATACTTAATATTCATGGACGAAAAATAACCATAAGTCCATAATTATACCCAAGAACAGTAGGGACAAATTTCAATCAATTCCGAGTTCATCAGGTCGAGCAATTAATTGAAAAAGTTTCCATTTTTAACGATTTAATTCATTAGTTAACAAAAACGCCCAAAACCTCGAACTTTGGGGCATGTCTTTGCGATTTTGTTCTCATGAGTTGATCTTAAAACTCCGTTTTCAATCAGATTATAGGGTCGGAAAAATAGAATTTCCGACATTTTACGAATTCAGAATACTTTCTACGAATTATCCAATAATCTAGAAAAATTCACGAAAAATTTCAGAAAAATTCGAAAATAATCACAAACATAATAACATGCCAATAAATACTTTAAATACATGGTGCTCATGATACCACTATAGGGGTTTACAGTTAAATACATAATAACATAGCGGAACAACCTCAAAACCAGGAATCATTTATAAAGTACATATCAAGCAGACTTACGTTTGTAGCGTGTTTTCCCTAGATTCAACGTATCACGAACACGAAAAAGAACTCCAAGTGTCGTTCCTCTACTTGGTTCACCGACACGTTCAGATCCATCTTGAGATCGATGGCTTAGAAGTCACTCAAAATATTTTCTTTTGGGAAGAATAGTTTGTAACGGAGGCACAAAGAGAGTTTAGGTTTTCTCTTTTTTTTAGGTTAAACCTCATTAGGCAAAGTGTGTGGAAAAACATAAGGGTGGATTGGTGTTATAACCTTAGTGTTATAACCCTAAGGTTATAACACCAACCGGCCAAGGCACTAAGGCCAAGAGCCGGCCAGAATTGTTCGCACAAGCCCAGGAGCACACAGCCACACGAGCTGGGCCGTGGGCCTTTTCGTGTGCGTTGTTGCTGCTGCTTGTCCCCACGCGCGCCCAGCCGAGTGCATGGGCCTTGCTTGGCGCTGGCACGCTGCTGCGCCTCGACGGGCCTTGCGTGTTTACGCGCTTGGTTCGTTGGGCCGGCAGTGTTGCCTTCTCATATTTGCGTCTAATGCCTTCCAACGATTATTTATCGTATAATGCTTTGACGATCCAATGTCGTGCATATAAAATTATTCGTTTCGCCTAGCTTACAAATATACGCAATACAATATACGATTCCGATCCAACGTCATATCGTATATTTATGTTTTTCCGAACTAATTCCCGAAAAGCTATTAAATGAATTTCCGATTCATTTAATCCGGTGATCTGTTACATGCCAATGGTGTGACATTATAGGTTCAGTCAAGAGTAAGCTGTGATCCTAATATAGATTAGAACTCACTGATCCGAAGCATTGCTCTAGCCAGCTGTTCCGATCACTTGATCTCACTGAATTAATTGTTCGTAATTAATCTGAACCTTGGTATTAGACTAATGCACCTTGGGTGAAGGACATATTTCCTTCAAATTGTTGGAGAATTTAGGATATCACTTACTTTAGGAGACGTTTTCCCTACAATTGGCGAGTTCGCAAATAGCGAATTCCATGGCTGAGCCTCCATAGTCCATATTAAAGCCTCCTTCCTTCGGTTTCGCCCAAGTACCCACTGACCTCGGATCTTTGAGCACACTTAACCATTATGAGAATTGACTCTTTTCTTTCGATTTGCTTTGGAGCTCCTCTAAAGATTGTTCAGGAGAGAGAATCATTTGGTCTGTTTCCTTTACCCCAGTTGTAGTATCAAATACAAGTTCTGGAATTCCTTGAAGTTCACTGAGAGATCGAATTTTCCGAGCATCAGCCGTAATAGGAACTTTTTGAGCTGCCTTAGCATTAGAAGGAGTCGAAGAGCCCTCATCGTCCTTAATTTCTGCCGTCGTGCGGACTCTTGATCTGGATTTTCTGGCCATGGCGCCGAGAAGAGTTCTCGAGAGAACCTAGTCATAAGTTAAGCCACGGGTAGGGGTGTGCAGAAATTGAACGGGTCCTGAATCCGGTCCGGATGCGGACCTAGATTGTCCTGTCCGGTCCGGACCGGTGGATTTAGGACCGGGCACCGGACCAATAAATTAAGTAATTTCAGATTTCGGTCCGGACTGGACAAAAATCGGAAAATTTAGGTCTGGACCAGAAATCCGGTTAAAATATAGAAGTACTCCGTATAATTTTATTTGGGCTTTGCTCATCCTGATTCTGACAACCTATATAACCCTAATACTCAATTTCTTTCCAACCTCCTTCTACCTCTCTCCTATAGTCCTACTACCTCCTCATTCTCTTTCCAGCCTCCTTCTACCTCCCTCATTCTCTCTCCTCAATTTAATTGAGCACTACCTACAACACTACAAGGATGCAATCATGAGCACCGTCTGCGACCACTTAGGGCACCGCCAATCAGCCGTCCACCACGCACGGCGCCATCGGCGCACCGCTCTCCACTAATACAAAAAAGCTCAAGTGCGGGCTCATTTTATGGCCTCAAGTGCAGGCTTTTACATGTGCAGCACATGGCGTGCCCGCACTTGATGTTTCTCAAGAGCTGCCAAAAATTTGACAGCTCTTGATGTTTCAAGTGCTGCCAATTTAGAAAATGAGTCCGCACTTGACAAATTTGGTGCTGCCAATTTTGTAATATGATCCCGCACTTGACAAATTTTGTGCTGCCAATTTTGAAAATGAGCCCGCACTTGGCATAGAAATGGGCAGCACAAACATAAAAATGAGTCGCACTTGATATATAAATGAGCCGTACTTGTCCTATAAATGACCCGCAATTGGCCTATAAATGAGCCGCACTTGCTCTAGAAATTTGTTATATACTTCCTCCGTTCTTATTTACATGACACAATTGAGGTTTTGACACTATTCACACAATCTCATTTGACTTCATTTTGTGATTTATACATAAGAAAAAACATAGTCGTGTGGGGTCTTATTAGATTCGTCTCAATAAATACTTTTTAAATATCAACTTTTTATAATTTTTTCTTATCTATAATAGAAGATATTAATGTTTGAAATCATGCATTGACAAACGTGCCTAAATAATTGTGTCATTTAAAAAAGAACAGAGGAAGTAATTGATTTCCCTACTACATATATTATACATATTAGACCACACCACTAGTTAACCTCCATACATCTCATAAAAAAATATCCAATATATAGATAATTAAATTGAATAGTATATAATTGTAAATATAAAAGTTGATAACATTACAATCATATGAAAAAGTAGCATTCATAATCTAAGATTCACTACAAGAAAATATCAAAAACAATCACTGGTAATGAAGTTTGCCAACTTTTCTCGAACTTCATTTATCTCCTCAATGGTGAAGGGTTGCTCCCTCGAATTGTTGAATACCTTAAGAAGATTGACCATCAAACAAAAAAAAAATACTTTAGTTATTATTATAAATATTATATCGTATAATAAATTAAGACTTAATTTGCTCTTAACAATGAAATAATGAACCGTATAATAATAAAAATGGCTTATTTCGCTCCTAACTTATGTTTCAAATACTCATTCTCACCTACTTTGATCAAGTTATGCACATTTAAGACTTGATTGATCATTATATGGCACATTTTGACTAAAATAGCTTATTTCGTTTCCAGCTTTCAATCAAAGTACCTAAATAAGTATTTTAAACACTTTAGACGTTTAATATATACTAGTTGTTGGACCGCGCGCTACCGCGCGCGGTCCCCCAAGATATTAGAATCGGTTTGGTATATTTAATTAGCGTGCTTCAAACACCGAGCTAACCATTAAGCTCAAAACAATTGCAAATGGTAAAAGATGACACAAACAATCACGAAGTTATGGAACCGTACGAATTGGCGACCATCATAATTTTGTCTATGGAAGATAGATACAAAGTACTCGTGCAAATTAGAACATAAGGTACTCGGCATAGTGCCCGAGTTATAATGGAATATAGATACAAAGCACTCGTGCAAATTAGAATATAAGGTACTCGGCATAGTGCCCGAGTTAGAATAGAACAAGAGTTCTTATGTTTATATTACAAAATATGTAAGGGGTTCTAGATAGTGAGGCTTCATTCCCACCTTCTATACGATCGCAACAGAAGCTATTTCTGTTGGCATGAAGTGTAGGACTCGTTGATTCCAGGCTAAGTAGAGACTACCTATATCTTACAAGTTTCCAAGGTAGATCAACTACAATACTAATTATTTTACAAGACATTAATCTTAGCTAAGCAAAAGGGTGGATGACTGATTGACTTGAATTACATACCAGAGGATCTGGCTTCTTCATCCTAAGCAAAAGGGACAACTAATGATGCACTTGAATTACTTACCAGAGGAGTCATCCTCCTCTTCGTCTGATTGTCTTGCAATACTCCCCTGTGCAGCATGGAGCTCAGCTATGAATTCCTGCTTCAGTTTCTTTTGAGGAATGGCTCCTTGCTCTGGCTGCTTCCCAGTAACCATTGCTTGCTCAGGGTTCTTCCTACGAAGTGTTGGTTGTTCAAGCTGCTGCCTAGCAATTGTTGCTTGTGCAAGCACCTGGCTGGCACTCGGACCCTGTTCAGCCTGCTGATCAGCAAAGTGATGCTCAACATTTTCTGCTTGGGCCTGCTTCAGTTTCTTTTGAGGAATGGCTCCTTGCTCTGGCTGCTTCCCAGTAACCATTGCTTGCTCAGGGTTCTTCCTACGAAGCGTTGGTTGTTCAAGCTGCTGCCTAGCAATCGTTGCTTGTGCAAGCACCTGGCTGGCACTCGGACCCTGTTCAGCCTGCTGATCAGCAAAGCGATGCTCAACATTTTCTGCTTGGGCCTGCTTCAGTTTCTTTTGAGGAATGGCTCCTTGCTCTGGCTGCTTCCCAGTAACCATTGCTTGCTCAGGGTTCTTCCTACGAAGCGTTGGTTGTTCAAGCTGCTGCCTAGCAATCGTTGCTTGTGCAAGCACCTGGCTGGCACTCGGACCCTGTTCAGCCTGCTGATCAGCAAAGTGATGCTCAACATTTTCTGCTTGGGCCTCCCCAGATTCCAAATCAATCGATTTCAAGCACCATTCAAGCACGCCGTTCTTTGAAAGACCCATTGTTGGACCGACTTCCAGCAGAAAGTGGTTGGACTTGAGCATTTCCTGGAGCTGTTCAAAGGTCGCTGCATCATTCTGGAAACACAGGTGTTTGTTAAGCTTAGGAAACGTTTTCCAGCCTATGTATGGTAGAAGAAACAACTGACACCGAAGGATTAATAAAGGCAACACAAACTGCAATAAGCTCCTAATTTCATATGCAAGTATATGGCTGATTGTTTAATAAGTTATCTACCTACTAAGTTTTTGATAGTCCACTGTAAGAATTTAAATGTCATCAGGGAAGTGTGTATAACAAGTTCGAATGCCCTTTGTGTGGTCTCTGTTTGTCTTTCATTTCTTATGTAATTTGCAGTTTTAACCTGATAAATTTAAAGTTGATTTTTTACAGTGGTCGCCTAATTTTATAACAATGTGCAGTGTTGCGTTCTTTTCTTTCTAAATTTGTATATGTGTACATTCTAATGGGTTTTGCAACATTCTTCCATGGTTGACTTGTTAGTCTAAGGGAGATAGGCTTACGCTGTTCTTCATCCTGAACGTGTCTGCAGCCGTCATCCTGAACAACTTTTCAGAATCTTCAGTGAACGAGGTGCATTCCATTGTGCCAGTCCCATCAGATGCCACGAAATTGTAGGTAATCCTGCAATGATCATTTGCAAAAGTGTGACACAGCATTACATGTATTCGTCTGTAACAAAGCATTCTAAAGTTTGCAGCTTACTTTGGAGTAGACACGGTATCTGCCTTACATCTGGTGCAAGTGTAGGATGTCCCTGCTGGAATGTCTCCACGCCGTCCACAAGCAGAGCACCCCAGGTATGCATTGATCGTGCTCATTTGAGGGTTGGGTATTGTAACCCTGAGCCAATGGCGTTGCTCTTGCAAGGTGTTGTAAGGCTAGGGAAAAAATCCGACAGGTTCACAAGTCAGGCACACTTCTTTATATTCTGAAGTGCATCTACATTACCGGAACAATAAGACATACATTATTTGTGTATCACTTTTTCGCATATGAGTGTGGGTTTCCAACAGGTTTAAGCTCAGTTACCCCGGGCCACTTTCTTGAGGCCGTCACTTTTTCGCATATGATCGCTTTATTATGAAGCAACATTATAACAGCTCTAATCAGACAAAAACTACCTGTGTATTCTGTTCTCACTGAATGTAAAGTTAGCGTAGTTGATTGGATGGTATTTTGTCGTTACTTAGTTTAGCAGTTATGCAATGCAATATAGTTTAGGTTATGCAATGCAATGTAAACACAATGATGATGTTGTAGCAGTCCTTAAATTCCCTATCTATTTTTAGTAGCTATGCAACGCAATTTAGTTTAGGCTATGTAATATCTTTGATGTTCCTTCCATTATCCGTTTTTTTTTTCTTTTTACTGACATTTTTTCCTTACTTAGCTTAGCTTAGCTTAGCAGTTATGCAATGCAAACATAGTCCAACACTGATATGGCAGCCTAGAAATATTAGTTTTTTGTTGTTGGGAATATGAAATCATCTGAGATTATTGTGTCATTGACTGGAGTTTTAATAATTGTAGACGATAATCAAGGTACATAGGACAAAAGCAAAGGTTTATACCCTTTTTAGCTTCAGGGAGTCCAGTGTGATGATCACCTTCTCTTTCGTAGGGTTCCTGACATCCAATACCCTTGCTTGCCTGTCACTCAGCCAGTCGGTGCGATTTTTGACCCTACAAAACATATCGAGGTTAGTTGCCAGGTATTTTATGTTGTGTTTTTAAAGGATAAGGAATGACATGTGCTGTCTTACCATTCCCTCAATGCGTCTGCTCTTTCTCCTTTTGGATCAGTAATGATTCTAGTAGACATGGTGGAACCAAGGGAAAATCCTGTACATTTCGCAGCGTCTTTTGTAAGATAATTGAAACTGTGTATTCAGACACTAATGGAGGATTAAGGTAATCAAAACCTTTATGAAAGCTGCCTCTCAAAGCCGTGAATCCAAAAACAGTGAACTGTTCTGCCCATGAGGAGAGCGGTTTGCAATGTTCTCCAGTCAGCTCGTTCCAAACAGTAATTGTGATTGGCTGCTCATTGCTGCAAAAGTGGCGAAGGTTTGGCACTGATGATTAAAGCGCAAGATGTTTAGATTTTTAAATAGAGTATGAGTCGTACCTATGGTCTGTCACCACAATTTCACGAACTAAGTATTCGCGTTGTTCAAATCCAGTGACTTTCCGTGCTTCTTCTTCGAGGTATAGAACAACAGCAACAATATCTGCAAATAAAAGGAGCATAGAAATAAGTATTGGCGCATGTGTATAGTATCACAACATAGTAGGGAAGAGGGTAGGTTCTTTACCAAATCTGTCAGTTGGATCATACACTCTTGGGATGGTGGCTAGGCATTGGTATTCCGGTAATACTGGCCCTGACTCAGCATTCATTCGTTGGATTACCGCCTGTGAGCCAAAGCTCATCTGGTATCCAAGCAGACCGTATTTCGCGTCTTTGGCTTTCCAATATTCATCGCTGGCTTTAATCGTAGCATTAGCTATCTCATAACTCCCTAAGTGTTCAATAGCTTCCTTGTAGACATCAATTTGATTTCCAAAAAGTGCAGCACGCATTCGATTTCCCTGCATAAAGCAATAGCATACAACAGCTTAAATAAGTAACTACCACCAGTACATGTGTGCATATTTGATAAATAAAACCGTAACTATACATGGTCAACAATATGGGAGCATAAGGCAACGGGTTTAGGCAGAACTGAATCCTTTCTAGATAGCAGCTATGCATTGGGAATGAAGCAACAGAAGAAAGCCTAACACCTGTGGGGGAACATTGATGTATAGGACTGACATAGAAAACATGCATTTTGGGAATAGCTGATTCTGGTCAATATTACATTTAAATCACTAATCTGGGTGGCCTAAAACTGCTGATTTTACTGCATAAATCAGACTGATACACATGGCATCCAACCTTATTCATGGTTGGGCCTCCCTGCCCTCCACTGTGTGAATAGATAAAGCTCACCAATGACTTTGCATCATAATTTAATATAAACTAACAACTGTATGGGCATACTCCCCTATAAAAAGCAACCTTCTCCAACTCACTCTCTCACCTATCCTCTATTCAGGTATACTGTTTTCTGAAGGGAAATAAATCCCTATTCACCTAAAAGCCTCAAAACTAAACGCTCCTCAAATGGCAAGTGATGTGAAGATCGAGTCGTCTGTTGTACCCTTTGGTACACAACATATCATGTTCAGCATGCTTAGATGGTGTATGAATACCTGGATACTTACAGAAATATCACAATTAACATGAATGTTCTGATGTATTGTCGATACTAAGTACCATGGTCTGATGTATTGTCGATACTAACACGACATACAGTTAAATTACCAGGCCATGTGTAGGTTTGATGAGATGAAGGTTTATGAAACTGAGGGTTGACACCACGAATGTCTGGTTCGGTTGGTTGTCCCCCCAGGGTATGCGCCTTCAGAATTACAAACCACCTAAGGACCAGCACTATATGAGCAACAAGAGGTAACCGCTGGACAGCTCTATTATGAGCCTGTCCTGGTTGCATTGGTTGCCCTGTGGCTGGCCCTCCCCGGGCACAGGCTTGATCAGACCGTCCGTCATGTCTTGCCCCCATAATGTATAGAGAGCTACCTTCGATCCAATGTATCCTAATGTTAGACCTATTAATGAAGCAGTGTTATTCATGTCCCCTAAATTTGCAAGTGTTGTATGTATTTATCTATTTGCTTTTACATTATAGTTTTATGCCTTATGACGGTGCTATTCTGTTAACTTATTTAAGGTATCTATTAATGCTAAATAAGTTAACGGAATAGCATCTTCAATAGCAAGCCATATGCAAAAAACACAAACAGGCCAAGGAAATAAGACTATACCAGATTTTTTTTAAAAAACAGCAGTTGCATGCATACAATTCGATATAAAACATTGATGATTAAAGAGTTATTACCAGAAACCTAATTCCAGTGGTGACCACGTGCGACTAAATATGCAGTCGTATCCAGGAAATCCAATAATTTGATAGATGACGTACGCTGGCCAGCAGTTCTTATGTTTTTTGAAGAGTAAGAAGGTAGGATGTTTATGTTTTTCAACTAAGTGTAAGGAGTTCATATGTTTTTTAAAGAGCGAGGAGGTACAACTTTACGAGTTATTCTTCTGAATGGACAACTAAGTGAAAGGAGTTCCAGAAATTCTAATCGTTTATTATGGAACGAGGTAAATAGAATAGGTAGATATTCTAATCATTGATTACGGAATGAAAAATTCTAATCACTGGACGGTATTTATAATGGGAACTCTAATCACTGGACGGTATTTATAATGGGAAAAATTCTAATCACTGGACGGTATTTATAATGGGAAAAATTCTAATCACTGGACGGTATTACGGAATGAAAAATTCTAATCACTGGACGATGCTACTATGTTAACGTATCTAACGTATCTATCAATACTAAATAAGTTAACAGAATGGCAGCGTGAATAGGAAACCATATGCATAGACCACAAACAGGGAAGGAAATGAGAGTACACCAGGGGAAAAAAATGTAAACATAGCAGTTGCATGCATACAATTCGACATAAAACATGTATGATTACAGAGTAACATGGAACCCCATATACCTATTCGGGAAATCATTATTGTTTACAGGAAAAAAAACTCCTGGACGATATTCATAATGTAAACTCTTTTTCAGATCTGAAGTGGCTGTGATACTCATATTTGTTATACTACTATGTGTTCAACATTTCCAGGTTGACAGATTAGCAGGGATTTCCTTTTTCCCAATATATTATGTGTTGACAGATTATTAGCATTCTAGTACTGAGTGTGTAAAGGAGATATTAGGAATTTCCTTTTTAAAAAATTACTATGTGTTGACAGATTCAGAGGAAAAATCAACACCAACTGCTGCTTGAGAAATAAGCAGCATCTTAGAACTAACTCTAAAAGATAGAACACTCAGTAGGCAACTAAAAGTCAGCAGCTTAGTAAAGGCATGGGGACAAAACAGATGGAAATAAACTTGGCAGAGAACATGTAAGCAAGCATGAAAAAAAGGGAAACGAAATGAAACAATTATACCTTGTCATCTTCCATCACAAGTCCTTGGAATAGGATTCCCTTTGAAGGAGAGTTCCTTTCCGGTCCTTTCTCTACGACCTTGACCTTAACCTTGTAGCCCTTGCTTTTTTCGGTTAGCTGATCCAGATACACGCGTTCAGGCTTCATTTCTTAGAGTTCGTACACATGGTAAGAAAAAGAAATATGATTAATCCCACAGAAATAATCATGAATTCTGTTTTAGCTAACATAACAACATCATCTTATTTTGTAACTGTGTAACTTTGAATTATCAATTATGCAGAGAATACAAAGAAAAGAAATATGATTAATCCCACAGAAATAATCATGAATTCTGTTTTAGCTAACATAACAACATCATCTTTTTTTGTAACTGTATAACTTTGAATTATCAGTTATGCAGAGAATACAAACCTAGTAAAACAAATCTATATTCAATTGGCAGGCATTTGAAAAACAATAATGCAAACATTTATGATCTTATACATCAAAGCAAAATAATCATGAATTCTGTTTTAGCTAACATAACAACATCATCTTTTTTTGTAACTGTATAACTTTGAATTATCAGTTATGCAGAGAATACAAACCTAGTAAAACAAATCTATATTCAATTGGCAGGCATTTGAAAAACAATAATGCAAACATTTATGATCTTATACATCAAAGCAATAAATTCCATTTGATTTGGTCATACCTGACAAACTGCAGATTCTGATTGTGGAGAGGAAGCTGTAAAATTCTGCGTAGGTTGTAAAAGATTGGGACTGAATAGAGGGTGCTACATCTTCATATATAGAGGGAAGGAAAACCTGTGGTTCAAAAGAAAGGCACAGCAGTAAGCAAAGAGGCATGGGCAAAACAGCAAATCAACTATTCAGAATAGTGTTTTATTGTCCTTGTAGCAGGTGAAGGCTTGTATTACCATGTCCTAACACTATTTAAACCATACTTTGCTATGTAAAAACGTGTTGCCTTAAACTTTAAGAGGGAAATCTTTACCACGTACAGCTGATTTTAAGGACTACAATATAAAAGGATACATACCTCTCTAATGGGTATGACCATGTACTGTGGTCTGCTGGTTTTTTATTTCCTGAGAAAAAAACAAACACCTTTGGAAGAGGCTGAAGTATTAATAACATTATATAATGTTAGGCTGGAAAAATTAGTGTGAAGTATTAATATCATGATGAAAGTTTAGTGCTTCATAGATTTCTGCGAGATTTTTTATTTAAAGGGTTACGGAACATCCTATATTACGGTGAGCAACATCTGTAGAACCATGATGGTTACATTCGTATAACCAGTTTCCGAGTGTATATTTCAAAAGAAGTTAGTAATAGATAAGTTGCAAGCGTCTAAAGTGATATTCTCAAGCTAAGTTGACAGGGGAAAAAACGCCTTAATTAGGAATACTCGAGTAGGGAAGTGGGTAAAAGTGGTGATACAA
Source organism: Spinacia oleracea (assembly GCF_020520425.1). Taxonomy (NCBI): domain Eukaryota; kingdom Viridiplantae; phylum Streptophyta; class Magnoliopsida; order Caryophyllales; family Amaranthaceae; genus Spinacia; species Spinacia oleracea. The sequence goes on from NC_079492.1 coordinate 124,694,774, forward strand.
AACCGGCTCGATTAGGAAACTTGCTAAAATTGGTGGTTAACCTTTTGAAGATTGACCAAGAGAACGGCTACATTTAATAGGATGCTTACTATACAGAAACAAATGCATGTTCACGACATTATAACAGTTTAGAACACAAATCTCAAAACCAAATTCAGCAGTCTATTCTTACAACTTGATCGCACTAAATTATGCATACACCATTGGAACTGTGGGCAAAATGAGGGGATACGTCATGAACCTCGCTCATACCTGCAAGCAACGACAGTCTAACTTTCAGTTTACATTTGGTTCACTCTCAAAATAAAGAAAGATGAGGTTTTTTTATGTTCACATGTAGTTCATATTACTTTGAAACAAGAATCCAATGACAGTCCGTATTATTTCGTTGTAGTTTTTTGATTCTCTGTAATGCACTGTACTGCTTGAATTAGACAAGTGTGCACTTTATTTTCTTTCACCTGGAAGTGGTGATTAATATGTCTCACCTACAATGGATGTGTTAAGTAAGCTACAATATGAATGTCTTTCATAATACCGGTTTAATCAGCAAACGTGTGCAATTTGGTTGTTCTGAATCTGAACTACAATGACCAAACAGGCAAGCAAAAGAGCCCACATAAATCTAAGCGGGCTGGTTATAAATACTAATATCCTACAGAAAGAACCTTTGACAACAGTTACTGGAACCCGGGGTCTGTGCACAAAAAAAGGAGGTTATCTCTGGTGTACAAGCTATAATTCAGTTAAGCATAGCAGGAAGATACTAATTGAAAGTACTCTGTCAGGATATGCATTTCTATTTTGGAAAACCAAAAAGGAGAAGGATTAACGAAGAGGGAGCAACACAGAAAAATATAGAATCTCTTTGGCTATTATAATAACTCCATGTTAAAGTTTAAGGACTTGCATTTAAACGACCTAATAACACTGGTTTTAGTGTCACCCAATCGCTTGAGCTTAGGTGCTTTAATAATGAGAGTAGAACACAAAGGGACTCACAAAATACTACCAAAATAGCACATATGCAAACGTGTTTATCAGTTAGCTACTTCCAATGTGCAAGTTGATATTTAAGCAGATGGGTGTAATGAACTTACAGAAAGAATAATATGAGGTTGTATGAGCTATCAGAGCCCTCACTTGGCATATATGAACACCAAAAATTTCTTGATCTGCATCAAAACAAAGCTTAAAGCTTAGTATTAGAGGATGGACATCTACCTGGCACATTATTTGGCATGACACCATTGGATCATAGGTACAAAATCCGGAATAAAGGGACACACCAGGTTTCCAATGTGTCTATGAGTTTTTGCCAGTTTTTGAGAGAAGAGCTAGTCAAAATTTGAATTAAATAAACCAAACAGTTAAGTCTATTAGGAATCAGAAGGAAACCGAGAATTATAATTTCAACTCCTATATATGATGCGCACAGCAAAACAGTGTGTATTAACTGCTAGCAGTTGAATGGAAGAACAAATAAGAGCATGTATATATATACTTGACGATAGCAACATTGAAATGCGGGGTGAATACTTTTGAAAGATCCTATGCCAAACTTGTTCAATTTCTTGTAGCTAAAAGTTTTCTGTCTCTATACATAAGCTAGCCTTATTGACTGGTGAAAATAAGGGGTGATGCTAGATTACTTAGTCGCACTAAAACAACGAATGTTCACCAAAGATGTATTCAATTAAAATAAATCAGAATCAAAGGCAGCAAAGTAAGGGCATACAGAACTGAAGAGGGTATATACCTTATTTATCATTTCCTCTGCAACAGGAACCTGTAGATGACATTAGAATGCATGTGCTTGCATGATTTTCTACACAGGTGGGCTGTTTTTCACGGGCATATTTGCAGCACAAACCAAAAGGCACAAAAAGGAGCAACAACTGCATGGCATGAACATGTTTGGTTACAGTAAGCCGTACAAGAATAATAACAAAGCAAGCTGTAAATGCACAATCAGGAAGCAGATAAAAAGGTTTGTGATAGATTACCTGTATATCATATGATACCGGCTAATCTGAGCACATCATAAGAGATGACATTTCTAACATGGTGCTCAGGTTGGTGTCCCGGAGATTGTTTTGAAACAACTTTGACGTTACATGCTTTTCTAGCATGAGACAATGCCACATAAAGCTGACCATGGGAGAAACACGGCTGGGGAAGATAGATGGAGACTTGGCTTAGTGTTTGCCCTTGTGACTTGTTTATCGTCATTGCAAAGCTTAGTTTTATAGGGAATTGTTTCCTCTGAAATTGGAAAGGATAATTGGAAGATGCAGACGGCCGAAGCCTAATTCGGGGTATAAAAACATGGCTTCCGCTGTGCTGCCCAGTCGTGATCATGCATTCAATCAGATTCGGATAGAAATTCTTGCATATCATACGTGTCCCATTGCACAGGCCAGACGAAGGCAGGATATTGCGAAGCAGAAGAACTGGACAATTTTTCTTCAAGACGAGCTTGTATGGGCTCATTCCACCTGGGCAGAGGGTGTGTATAAATTCAGGAGGATAGATCGCGCTATTATCATCAAGAACTGTATCAAAACTCCTGTACATAACAGATTCTCCAGGGAATTTGTCTATCAGGGTAGCATTGATATCATCAACATCTTCATTCAGGGGGGTCAGTATAGCCGTTGTTGTGAAATTGCCTGGGGTGGACCTGCAAACATCTACCTCGGGAAATGCAATTGCAGTCAGTTCGGCAATAGGATCAGAAGCGACCTCAGATGGGTGTACTATCTGCATTGGCAATTGCACAAGGTCATTCTCGCCGGTTTGCAGCTCACCATTTCCAAGAGAAAGCAAAAACGCAGAAAAGTAGGGATCTTCTCTTGCCCGAACATTTTCAGTGAGATTGAACCTAATGAACCGAGGCCAAAGAACAGAACTCACTAAGCTAGCAGCAACAGCTTCTCGCTGTGTTTTGCGGGGTAGGACGGGCAGGACCTGACGGAAGTCGCCACCAAAAACCACAAGCTTGCCACCAAAAAGGGTATTCTCATCACACAAGTCTCGTAGAAGCATGTCTAATGACTCAACATTTTCTTTCCTTGCCATTGAAGCTTCGTCCCAAATAATCAACGATGTCTCTTTTAGTAAACATGCAAGACTGCCCTGTTTAGGAACATCGCAAGCAAGGGAAGCATCAGAATCTATCGGTATTTTAAACCGAGAGTGAGCAGTCCTCCCAGAAGGTATATTTGATGCTGCAATTCCAGATGTCGCAGTTGGTAGGACAATCTTGTTCATCAAACGAACCTCTGCATAGAGAGCATTGTATAGGAAGGTTTTACCTGTTCCTCCGGGCCCGTCTATGAAGAATGCACCAGGTTTCCCTTTAAGAACGTGGTCAATAATGCTGTCAAATGCCTCCTGCTGTGCTTGGTTTAATGTGTTACGGGCATCAATACAGTCCCGAGGTATCGGTGCATCAAGTGCATCGATAATGTCTTTTGTTCGCCTGAACTCTTCATCTTGAAAATCATTTAAATGTTGTAGGCCAAAGTCTCTAAATGATTTCCCCATTGCTTCAAGAGATTGCTCAACAGATCTAACAGTGAGCTCCCTTGACCTGCTATCAGAACTCGGATACTGGTGCCTATAATCTTCAGAGAGAGCGTCGTAGTATTTTAACCAAAGGGCATTGGGGTCACTTGGCTGGCAGAAGATCAGCACTGTTGAAAAGAGCTGTCGGAATGCAGTCGGCATTTGCACTTCACACGCTTCAGCTAAGCACAAGTCGACAGCGTTGTCTTCCTCTAGCAATTTCAGCCGCAGAGCTGTCTCCTGAAAAGTGGCACACTTATATCCATCAACAGTTCGGAGATGATCAAAGGATCGCGGGCTATCCACATGCATCAGTAATAATCTGAGGAAGTAACGTTCCCCTTCAGCAGGTGCTACAAAAGTGAGCCTGCCAACAACAACGGTCTTGTTGCTTCTTTTTTTCCATTCTTTACCCTCCCACTTATAATGCTCTGGAAATTCTGCATATGTATAGCCCGTTCCATCAGGTGTGGCAGCATTCATCCTAAAGAATTCTGTAAGTTGAGTTCGAGATCTTTTATCATTTAAAATGATCTCGTCTAAATTCTCATGAGGCATTACCTGGATTGTCTGCAAGTTAGGCAGATGTATTTGCAGAGGCAACACCGATGGAAACATCTCAAACAGATCGAACCCGAAAATTCTCCATGCTGCCTCACACGGGGAAACCCACCTCCCAGCCTGGTACTGTTGTATCTCATCAACAATAGCAGTGCTACCATCCTGCACGTTGAATGAGATCCTGTCATGGCCCTTGTACACATATTTGTACAGGTATTTGACTGCCATTATGGTCGAACAAACCTCAACGTTTAAGTGGCAATCAAAAAGTGATGATAGGTACGGGTTATACGGAATAACTGACCTGTTATCCATATTAACCCTGCGAATACAAACACTTTCTCCAGTATCTATCCTTTTATAAAGTGGGTATCCATCGCTGCTGTTAGTTGTCTCGGCAGCAAATTTTTTCGGATATCCATACTTGCAGTGCCCCTCATTACCTTTCCGTTTCATGCACGCACAATCAGGGTTCAGTTGTCCACATGGGCCATGCATCATGTGTTGAAGAACAATCTTCCTCAAGTGAGGGTTGGCAAGAGGAGGGATCTCAGCAGAAACAAACTTATCAAAGTCAGCAGGGCTTCTAATCTTAGAATTGGGTTTAAGGATAACAAGGAAATGAGCGTGCGGCAACCCCCGTTTCTGGAACTCAACAACATATATCATAGCAGCAACTTCACCAAATATTTTTTTTTTCATGATATGGTGTTTTAGCGCTATCAGTTTAGCACGGAAAATCCTTGAAACTAAATCTGGCCGGTTTTGTGCCTCCTCTCCGACAGCCAACTCTTGTTTAATCTCTGGCCAATTAGGATTGCACGTCATTGTAAGGAACAAATCAGGCTTCCCATACTTCTTAACTAAGGACATCGCATTCAAATACCTCTTTTTCATATCCCTAGGCCCCCCCAGAAAACTTGGTGGTAACACAACTCGATGCCCCACATTAGCTGCACTGTTTTCACCGCTCTCGACAGTGTCGAGTATACCTTGGTACAAATCTGCCCTGATAGTTTGCTGGTTCTTTCGGAAAAAGTCCAAGCGAGTGTTTTCAATCTTCACGTACATGTCAACAATGTACTGTTGGAAGCACCTCCCTGCCCTTAGCAGCATGTTACAAGGGCGTATCTGAAGCTTATAAGCATAATACTCTCTGCAAGAGATATGCTTAGCTGATCCTTCCCGACCTTGATGAGCAACTGGTAAGCAAAACAATAGGCCATATGTTATTACAGATGCAAAAGAGATATGCTAAAAAAAGAATGTAGCCATGGGTAGAACAGAGTAAATGAAATTAGTAAGGCATACGGTTATCTTCTTGAGCCAAGAAGTCTTCAACAGTGTGGACAGCACACGATAAGACAGGATCCTGATGAGTGGCAAGCTGTTGTTGCCCACCCGTTGACATCTTTTTAAGCCCTTGATGCCATCCACAATCTCCAAATGGAAATAAGAGCGGATACTGAAGTGCATCATAACAACCATAATAATGCATTATTCTATGGGAACTGTTTGATTTTCCGGAAACCAATATATGTGGACTTCTACTTGTACTGGAAGATGTGCTTTCAGACCAAATGACTGCAACTTCATCGGATGTAGGAGCGTTATAGACATTCTGATTTAGCACAGTGTTTTTGTTAAGTAAAATCTGGGTATCTTCATGGACCTCCATTTCTTGTAAGGATCTAAAAAATCTAGCATATGGGTTTCTTTGCATGACATTCATTAGGATAGCGATAATTTCTGGCTTTAATTCTGGGAAACAGCCTACCCGATTTTCAGCCTCGTGTTGGCCATCATAAAAGTATAGTTGCAAATATTTAGGGTTGTCATTAGTGGGAAGCAAATTAGGGAGATAGTGATATATTTGCCCATGTAGCTTAAATACATATATGCCTTTTTCGGTCTTCGAACTTAAGTCCCCCCCAAGGGAGCTAAAAGCAAATAGATTATTGTAAAGCCGTGCATATGTTCTGAAATGCACAGCATCACTGTCTCGGGAATCAAATAGCTTTACAAGCTCATCTGGGTATGCATTGGAAGCTAGTTTAATTTCTCCATTGCCGCAACAAAAGTGCAGCGACTCAAATTGGAACTTCTTTGCAGAACATTTTGGGCAATATTCAGGTGGAGATAGTGCAAGAGGTGCAGCCGGTAATGGCTGTCCAATCACTGCAGCAGGCACCTCTGGTTCACAGGGTATACATATTAGCGATGGATATTTAACCAGGTGTTAATAATTAAGATGATTTAAGGACATGTTTAAAAGTACTTGGTGGTTTTGGCCTAGTATTCTTTGCCCTCGGTTTCTTGGGTGGTTGTGTTCTAACCTCAGGCAACTCACTGTAAAACAACGAATAAGCCTGTTTATAAACATGCAAAGTAACTATGGAACATGGCTTTGTTATATACCATTACCTGCATGAACCTGTAGGCTCAGCCATGGCCTGCACACTCCTCATGCGCTTGCTGCATCTTGGACGGCTTACATACGAACTACTCAAGAATTGATCTATGTTTAACAGAATTCATAGCAGGCTATGTGTAAGACACTTAATAAAAAAAACCACACGCATGAAAAGGCGGAGGAACTTACTCATCACATAAGTTGGCACGCTACCTATTTCCAAATGTTCAGTTCCCTGCACAAACCATCAGCTGTTTAATCTGCAAACACAAAATAAGCTAAGTCGACAAACAAAGGCACAAAGAACACGCTGTGTACAAAACGAACAACACAAGTGAGAGCCTCTCCTCAACCAAAACCCAACATTCAATAACTGTGAACACAACCTACAGACCTGAATAGACATACATGTTAGTCTGGTGTGTCCACCAACTTACATTTACATATCAAACAACCCTAGGTAAATTTAGAATGCAATTAACAACAAGAAACATGAGCAGGAGGCAGCATCAGGGAAGTGAGACACGATACATCAAGGAAAGGGAAAAGCACTGTAAAGCAGGATACAAAGAAGAGTGCTCCAAAACAAACTGAATTTCATTTAAACATAAGGATTCAATACAAAGTTGACTGCTATTAAAAGCATACATATGATCGCCATATACGACGAACCAGAATTTCTAAACATAGCACCATTACAACTTGAACTACCTAACAAGCTTGACAGCTAACAAAAGAGAAACTGTATGGCGATACAGCAAGAGGGAACCAAAAGAGAACCATCACCCCTAATATTACATATACAAGCCACCTAAATTATAGGAATACATCTAGGCTTGTCCCATCAAAAGAGGAGGCAGTTTCACGAAACAGAGCACGGTGTGCTCACACCCCAAAGGTTGAACTATTTCGGTAGGTTAAACAGTCTTCCGGCGTTTGAACACAGTGTCAAGTTCAGGTGGAACAAAGAAGACCGGGGTTGCAGAAGTAGAACCAGGAACAGATGGCCTGACAAAAGAGGGTCTGGACATGCGCTTTTTGGGGGGGAGAGGAGCAGTAATCATAGAGGGTATCTGAAATGGACAACCACGGGGAGTCAAGCAGTCTTGCTCAATCACAAGGGCGCTAGGCTGAATAGTTTCTTTAACCCCGGACATGCGCTCCCTCACAGTCGAGCAACTTTCTTGTTCAAGAGAATACACAACAGCAGCGTATTTCCCAGACCCATAGTTCGCGTCTACAAGTTCAAAAGCATAGAGGCGCATCAAGCAATAGATGGCCTTCTTTGCTACACTTTGCTTAGCATCCTCAAGAGTCTCTGTATAATCCCCAACAACAGACTCCATAGCATTACTCTTGTGCGGACTTGTGAATGTCAACCAACAAACCCAAGTGTGAGGCCCAAACTGGAGATGCTCAATAGGAGCAAGCAAGACTTGAGTCTGGGCAACCACGGTGCGCAATACTCCTATATAATCCAGACGCACGTGTTTCACAGAAACTCGAATGTCCATACAATGATGTTCTGGAGGCAGGACCTGTGGATGTCCGCTTTCAATACCCTCTAACTCAACTCTCTTGAGACGATACAACCTCGCACATCTTTCAAGGGCCCTATTGCTAGCAGAAGTAAAATCCTCAACAACAACATCATATTTTTTTATAAGGCTACGGACAGCCTTCTCAGCAGCTCTCTCGCAAGACTCCTCCAGTGTAGGAGCTTCTCCGCCAATGTACACATAAGCAATTGCACTCGTTCCCGGCCTCACCGCCACGCAAACATTATTTTTATCTATATCTAACATATCGTACATTGGCTTTGGAAAGTGCAAGCACTCTACAACCTGCCTCAAAAGAGGCTGAAAAGGAATACGGATTTGTGCGGGCGGCACTGCCATAACCTGTGATGGGAAAAGGCTAAATTAAGGGGATTTTAGGCACATAAGCAAGCAAACAGTCTGAGACTGGGCACGTATATGGTTAGGCACACCGAGCAAAGCAAGAAGTACAAGAACTCGCTGTTGGACTTAAAATCAGGATTGCAGATGACCATGCAAAATGAACAAGGCAATTAGCTTGTTAGCCCACTGTACAACTGCTCTACAGGCAGCAACAAAAACTAAAACACTCAAATGTTGGCTAACCACCCTAGCACAAACCTAGACCTAACACTGGATTTTTTAAAATATTGGGATGTAAGTGTATGATAAACATAAAGGGGGGAAACCTTGCTGGGCTCACCACTATTAGCTGTGTGTACGTGTTGTCAGTTAGGACCAATTGAAAAAGGTGAGTCGGTTCCAAAAGACTTAGGTTCTCGTTAACTCTTGTAGCCAACCACACTATAGGTCACAGTCTGATTCAAGTAAGCACACTATAGGTAGCTATTCAGTCAGGCAGACTACATGGAGACAGTGACTCCGTCAGCCATACTTACTTATAGTATTAGGATTCGATTGATATTGAGCTATCCTATATGTTTGGGATTTTAGTGGCACTGTATATCCAGGGACAGTTGAACTCTCTTCAGTGTGTAAACCTTAAACACTACCAACAAACACACAATACACGATACTCCATCTATATTACGACTAAACATACCAATAGCAACAGATTGATACCCCGAATCACCCCGTAGTAATTAGTGCGTGACTGCTGAAAATTGCAATGCTATGTTAACTTCCACCCAATTGTCCCATTTCAGTATGCTATCACAACAAGCCAAAGACAAATATATAATCAGGTCAATGGACAAAACATCACCACACACATGGATGCACACCTAGGGCTTACACTATAAGCATAAAAGGATAAGGCTAGAGGGCGGTTGAAGGGTTGACTACCTCTAATGTTGTGACCCAAATATTACAGGGAAAAAGAGGAATCTCGGACGGAAATGAATGCTTTGGTAACCCCCAAGAGAGTTAATAAACCAGCAGGCAATGGCAAAACATGTATATGCATACAACTAAGCAACAAGAACACAATCTATTCAAACCAACGCTGCCTGTATTGCAGGCCAGGCCGGAAAAACTATAATAACCGGCACAATGAACAGCAGGCAGAATAGTTCGGGCACTCACCTAACGCACTCAAGAGGCAAAGCAAGGATAGCCGGAAACACTCGGAACCAAACCGAGCAATGATGCTTGCAACACCTGTCCTGCCTATGCAACAACAGACAAGAACAAATGACTAAATTAGTTGTCCCCAGATAAAAACACGGATCCAAAATGCAAAACTTAGACAGTAACAAACGGCAGTTACACATCAGTTTACGTAAATTAGCTAGCTAACTACTCTATCAAATATATGCCAAACAACAACTGGATAAAACATGCCTAATTACAAAAATTGGAAACAGAGGCACGTGTTCGCTCCAAACTACACTGATAAAAATTAGCATCAAAGGGAAGTTATGCATAGACAAAATAGTTCTATATTGTGTATGTGCGCACACACACACACAAGTGACAGGGAAAAAGTGCAGTAAAAGGCAACACGACGACCTAGCCAACACAAAGACCATGTTACAGCATTGAACCTCGAAATTCAGGGACGTTACCAATAAAGACGGCAAACTGAATTAGGGGTCTCAATGCATAAACATCTCAATATTTCATCACAGCTTAGGGATATGACTACATAACTACCTTAGTGCATAATGATCCTCATCTTGTATTATATAGAAACTTGTGTTAACTGAAAGAATGGCACCCCAGAAGAACGGACAATAAATTTACAAGTATGTGCACAGAGTATACAAAATAACACTAAACAAATGGGGAAAAAACGGATGTTCTTTTTTAAAAACACCAGCAAAGGACCAAGGAGTGCACATTCAGTATTCACCGATACATGTCCATAGATCGTAGGAGGATTTCCGTCAAGGGTAGACAAAATTTCTGGTAGATCATATGGCCTGGGATTTTAAATAGGCAGATTACATTAGATTGACAACAAACGAGCATCAAGAAGCAACATTACAACCACTCTAATTATGTGAGTTAACATGAACACATAGCTAATCTTAACCTTGTTATTAGTATGAGTAATAAAAGGGAGCAAAGCTGATTGCACCACCTTTCCAAACAAAGGAAAACAACTGGTAAAAGGGAGCAAAGTTGATTGCACTACCTTTCCAAACAAAGTAAAACAACCGGTGAAGCAAAACCCTAAAAAGGAAAGAGAACCCCCCTCCCTTTATATATAGGTGTCTACTTTTGGAAACCAGCAGTTCTAGAAATTGGAAAAAGGACAACTGATAAAGCCCTCTAACACACACAGCCACAAAAAAAGGGATAATAAAAAAAGGCAGCATGGTGTGATTTTGAGTACAAGGAAGGTTGTACTATCCCAGGAAAAGAGGGATGTGCACAAGCCGAACCCAAGAGTAAGGGGAAGGTTGTACTATCCCAGGAAAAAGAGGGATGTGCACAAGTTGAACCCAAAAAACAGGGTTGTCTTAGAAATCTAAGTGTGAAGCTAAAACACCATAAGTAATACTGTAGAGTATGAATTAACATGTAATGAAGAGGATTAATTCCAGAACCCAAAATCAAGAGAAAAAGGATTAATGCACCACAGTTAAGGGGAGAAAACACCACAGTTAACACTCCAACCTACGAATGAACATGTAATCAAGAGAATTAATGGAAGCAACAAAAAATAACATAAGGCTGAAGATGATTAATGCACCAGAATCAACAATTTACAGATGCAATCGAAAAAGAGGTAAATTGCAAAAGAAAACCCCCAAAATTACTCTGAATCAACAATTTCCAGATTCAAGATTTAATCGAAAAAACCCTAAATCGCAAAAAAAACTCAAAATTAGTAGATGATAAATATAGAACATACCTGTTAACAACCTATCAAGTTGTTAATCAAACCACCATCCTAACCAGTAACCAAAGGCGGAAAGATTTCAAGCATGTGGGAAGCAATGAACTATTTACCAATCGAATGATCATCTAGGAATGAAGGTTTGCCTAACTAACCAATTCAACTGCGTCAGGTAATGAATTCAATGCTTCCCACAGGCTGGAAGAGTTCCGATCGTCGTAGAAGAATAGCGCCGCCGCACAAGATAAGACGAACTGCGAAGAAGCAACAAGCTGGATCAAAGGGAGCAAAGCGAAGAAGGAGACACAGGTGGAGAAGGTGAGGCAAAAGGGGAAACAGAGGAGAGAAAAATGGAAGGAAGAAACAGAAAGAAAAGAGAACCGCCAGAAAAGAGAAACAGAAAGAAAAAAGAAAGCAGGAAATAAAGAAGGAAAAATAAAGAAAGGAAAAGGAATTTGGGAAAATGCTTGAATCAAGGTTTGAACCTTGGGTGGCTTAGCAAATAGCATAGAGCAAACAAAGGGAAGGGATGTAGGGAAAATTCCTTATGAATAGTGAAAATCAAGGATATAAGACTCATAACACTATGCATAAGCATAGTGTTTCCATCCCACACATTTTAAAGGTTTGGGATAATTTTGTGTTTAAAAGACATTCTCACCTACTTTAGTCAATTTATGCACATATAAGACTCGTTTGATTATTATAGGTGACATTTTGACTAAAATGGCTTATTTCGGTCGCAGCGTTCGATTAATGAACCTAAATGAATATTTTAAACTATTTACATGTTTAATATACTAATTTTAATATTTAAAAGACTCATTCTCACCTACTTTGTCAAGTTATGTACATTAAGTGCTTGTTTGATAATTATAGGTCACATTTTAACCAAAATGGCTTATTTCGGTCCCAACTTTTAACTAATGAACTTAACTAATAAACAACATGTTTAATATACTTAGTTATATGTTTCAGAGACTCATTCACCTACTTTGGTGAAGAAATGCGCATATAAGGCTTGTTTGATCGTTATAGGTCACATTTCGACTAAAATGGCTTATTTCGCTCCCAACTTTCAACCTAATGAACTTAGATAAGTATTTTAAACCCTTTACATGTTAATACACTTAACTTTATGTTTCAAAAACTCATTATCACCCACTTTGGTCAAGTTATACACATTTAAGACTCGTTTGATCATTATAGATCACTTTTGACTAAAATGGCTTATTTCAGTCCCAACTTTCAACTAAGGAATGGGCAGTAATATGATGGTGCAAAGTTTAATGGGCAGTAACAGGAATAACGATGGGTTTGAAAGCAGAAAACGAAGGATATGATACCATTATAGCCTTCCAATATGCATGGATTTACAGAATCCCTAACTACCTTTAAAATCTCAACACGAGTTGCTAGTAAACCATAATGCAAGTAAATGAAAAACAGACGCCTCAGTGAGCTTGAAAGTAATTACAGCAGAGACTATAATAAGTTCATTTTCTTGCAAACGTATTAATACAAAAACAAGGAGTGAAAGACAAGCACATAAAGTATTTTTGAGAAAAGATAGGCTGACATGTGCACGTATAGGTGATATTTTCTTCCATTCAGATACATCTCCTCACATATGCCTCATCACAATTTGATATCTTTGGAGGCTTTGTATCACGGTCCGAGTGTTTTGACACCGGATCTGTGCGGCGCGCTCTTGCCTATGGGGCGGCAAGGGCGCAAGCCTTGTGCGGAAAGTGAATCTCAAGGCTCGGGGCACAAGCGGGTGTTTGCTTTAGAATGGGCACTCTTGCCTATTGGCGACAAGAGCGAGGGCCGAGGGTCGATCGGGGCGCTTGTGTGCGCACAGCAGGCACAAGCGGGACCGACGACGAGAGTGTATCTGTTTTGCAAGGGACTTTGATGGGTCTTGGAAAGCTTAAAAGCATACGACAGCACAATATCTATAAAGGCTAGCAACAACACATGAATTAAGCAAAGACAACTTCTGATGAGAGGTATTGGTTCATAACCCTCATAGAGGTTTATTTTGAATTAGCTAAAACTTGCCAGTGAACACTGGAATTACAGTAACATAATAATTCTCCCTAAAGCCTAGAAAACTATTAGAAAGATCCTAGAAAGTAATAGAAAGGAGAAATACAATTAAAGGAAGGTTGGATTATAACATCCTCCCCCACTTAAGCTGTCGACACCCTCGTCGACTTACAAGAGTTACAAAAGATGAAAGAAAAAACTCCTATTCTAAACTTTGTAGTCTTCTCTGCGCCGTTGGTTGATGGCGGTTGCTGGAGTCTTCTTGAATCTTGTTGTGTCTTGATAGGCTGGTGAATCTTGTGAATCCAAGTCTTCCTTGTTTTTGGTTTCTGGCTCGGAGCAGCTTGGCTTGAGCTTGTATCTTGTTTCTTGTTTCTGGTGCGAGGGGGTATCTGGGATGTCGCCTTTCTGAGTGGCTCCATCACTCGCATTGTCGAAAGAAATCGACCCTTCTCTTTTGTCTTTGTGGGAGTACCTGTACTTAGAACTAGACAAGTTTGTCCAACTGCTACAAGCAAAGAATTCAAGTGAGGCATTACAACTGCTTTGCTGGAGCGGAGGAACTCCAATCCAAGTACAAGGTTGAATTCGTCCATGTTGACGGAAGTGAAGTTCATTTTTCCTTCCCAATCTCCCAACTTTGATTCCACCTGTTCTTCCACACCGAGAATCGGTTTGGCTTTGGAGTTGACGGATTTCATGCTACCGCCTCCTTTCTTGAGCACTAACCCCAATCTGCGGGCTTCTGCTTCGGTCACAAAGTTGTGAGAGGCGCCGGTGTCTACCATGGCTCGAGCCTTCCTCCCATTTACCACGAGGTCCAATTACATCATGTCTGTGGATTCCTCTCTTGTCTTCGGGGTCTCTTTCCCCATTGCATATAATACATCATGTAGACGGAACTCATTCTGCGGGGCTCGTCGTCTTCATGGCATGCTTCTTCTTCTGTCTCTTTTGGGGTTTCCTCCACGGACATGGCCGACAACTTCCTCAGTAGGTTGTCGATCTCCCCTTTGTGTTTGCACTCCCACCATTTGTGTGGGCCTCGACATAGCAAACAGTTAAGTCTACTAATGTTTCCCGAGGGCGTGCTGATCTTGGATTCCTTTGTTGATATGGAAGGTGATGACCAAGATTTCTGTGAATCTCCTCCCCCATTTCCTTTCTTGAATCCCCCGACGGAGCTGGACGACACCCTTGAGTCACTTCTCGCACTCTTGGGTGAGCTTGGAGTCGGGCCCTCCGACCTTGTAGGCGTCCCCCTTGTTCCTTCTTCCGAGCGATGACCCCTTCCCGCGGAGTAGTCCATCAATCGCTCTGCAGCAGTCATAGCGGCCGAAAGCGTATCCACTTTCGCCCTCAATACTTCACGTTGCGCCCATTCTTGTAGCCCGTGAACAAAGTTGAACAACCGATCTTTCTCATTCATGTCTTTGATGTCCAACATGCAGGCCGAGTATTCCTTCACATAGTCGCGTATGGAGCCCTTGTGGCGGATCTCCTGTAGCTTCATTCTTGCAACAAACTCGGTGTTCTAGGGATAAAATTGATCTTTGAGTTCCTTCTTGAACTCCTCCCAGGTGTCTATCTTTATTTTCCCATCTTCGATGTCGGCGTGCTTGGTGCGCCACCACAGCTTATCATCCGACAAATGCATGGTCGCGGTATCCACCTTTAGATTGTCACTCAGTTGACAAATTCTGAAATACTGCTCCATGTCGAAGAGGAAGTTATCAACTTCCTTCGAGTCTCTAGCCCCACTGTAATCTCGAGGCTTTGGAGGTTTGATCTTCATCGCACCACCTCCGCTCGAGTCAGTCCTTGCAGCGCGCATCAGTGTCGCGCATTTGTCTAGGGCGTCTTCAGCTTGCTTCTGGACAAAGTTGAGTTGTTCCTGAAGCGCTTCTTTCTCTTGCATGAGCTCATCGACCGCACCCTCGAGTCTTTCTATCTCTTTGGCTTGGCCAATCACAATTTCCTCGAGTCAGGTCCAGCTCTCTGACTTGCCTTCTAGCCAGGCTAGTCTTTCTTCGATCGTTTCCATCTCAAATTGCTTTTTTGGGTCTCTCGATGCCTAGGTTTGAACCTGGCTCTGATACCAACTGTCACGGTCCGAGTGTTTTGACACCGGATCCGTGCGGCGCGCTCTTTCCTATGGGGCGGCAAGGGTGCAAGCCTTGTGCGGAAAGTGAATCTCAAGGCTCTGGGCACGAGCGAGTGTTTGCTTTAGAATAGGCACTCTTGCCTATTGGCGACAAGAGCGAGGGTCGAGGGTCGATCGGGGCACTTGTGTGCGCACAGCAGGCACAAGCGGGACCGACGACGAGAGTGTATCTGTTTTGCAAGGGACTTTGATGGTTCTTAGAAAGCTTAAAAGCATACGACATCACAATATCTATAAAGGCTAGCAACAACACATGAATTAAGCAAAGGCAACTTCTGATGAGAGGTATTGGTTCATACCCCTCATAGAGGTTTATTTTGAATTAGATAAAACTTGCCAGTGAACACTGGAATTACAGTAACGTAATAATTCTCCCTAAAGCCTAGAAAACTATTAGAAAGATCCTAGAAAGCAATAGAAAGGAGAAATACAAGTAAAGGAAGGTTGGATTCTAACACTTTGCAACATCACTCTCAGAAACAGCATATGCCATTTGAACAAACGCGCCTCCAAGATCAACTACTCCCATCAGAGTATTTCGTACCCAACTTTCCTAGAAGATAGGTTACGGTCACCTACACACAAATGAAGAATGCTGAAGCAAATAGAACTAGAGAAAAACATAAAAGGCCAAACAGCGGAAGAGAGGAGAAAAGAAGTTTAAGAAAACACAAGATGGGTACCCCATACCCACTGAAAAGCACCTTCCTATGTTCCATCCAAGATAGTTACCCAATCTGGTTATGATTTCAGATCACTTTTATCCTTGAGCAGGCCCCTGACCTATGTCAATTAGAAGGAAAAAGAAGCATCCTTCTGTCAACTTCTTGACAATCAGCAAAGAAAACCTCCCATCCTACAACCGAGAACACCGGTGACCAAGGGTATTTTCTGCTCATTTAACCATGTTTTGAACATTTAGAAAGTTTCAAATGAGCAAAAACCCCAAAAAGAGCAAAAACCATACTCAAATTATCAGGAGTTAATAGAAAATGCGGGAACGAAGATAAGACATCAAAAAAGGGCATTATGCCAACATCTGGGATTACAAGACATGATCACATCACCTTACAAAGACAACAAACTCATTTATGCTTGATTTGAAAAGAGATATGTAGCTACCTTTCATAGTAAGAATGAGGAAGCAAACAAGATTTCCACAAATGTCGTAGCAACCATGTGATACAACTTAAGATCAGCTAGGTACCACACAAATCAACTGATGATGACCTAAATTCTCAAAAGGCATATTCAGAGAAGATAAAATGCACAGTAGTTCTTTATGCACACCGCTGCTGCTGCTGGCTGAGGCAGCTATAGGCCTAATTAATTGTTGTGATTTTGATTCTGGATTGTCCATGAAGTGCTGGTAGATTAGACTCGCAAAAGTTTTACCACGCCTCTTGCTTTTGATCTTCATTTTCAGTGAATGACTTGTATACAGACATGGTAATTCTTCGTGCAGCTTCTCTGGCTTCTGGAAGTCTGTCATTTAGTAAATTAGCAGCCACTTGAACCAGTGGAACCAACCCAAGTTCCTGTAAATCTCCAAAACCTTGTAATCAAAAGCTATATTTGTTACTTTACGTCAATACACGTGAAAAATGACACATAACAAAGATAACATATGTCAACAAAAAATGGGATATAGTTACCATTCTAAAACACAATTGGAGATGGACACATAAGCTTTAGCCCTAACTTTAGGGTTGAAATGGCTGGCATATATCTGAATATTTTGAAGCATAGGAAGAGGAGTAAGAGATTGAACCATTGACTTCAAGGTCTGGTCTGCTTCTTCACACACAAACCGCTTATCTTGAGATGCTTTCAGGAATGATTGCAGCAGCTGGGGGAACCACCAGAAAAATTAGTCGCTAAGTAAGATACATAAACTAAAGAACTAGAAACTAAACTGAACAATTTTCTATTTAAGAAGCTTTAATATAACTTCTCTATTCTTTTTTAATTGACACAATTTAACTTTTGACACTATTCATATAGCCTATTTTGACTATCAATTGTAATTTACTACCACGTGTACAGAAGTACGAACTATTTAAAGCTAGTAAATGCAAGTAAAAGAGCTAACGCGTCAAAAACAAAGGGACATTCTACAATTTACTTTTTCCATTTATATATGGTAGCTGAAAAATTATAAACATGGAATCCTTCAATTTTGTCTTCATGAATTACATTGACCAATCTGTTAAAAAACCATACGGTTGGACAATAATCTGCCTGCCTCCCCTCTAACTCTACTTCTTCAACATCGATGAAAAGAAAGGTCATAAAAAGTTAACAACCTCTACTGAAACCCAAGAACCTTCTGCCAAAAAAATGCACACTTAAGTGAAGCACAAGTTCAGGACATAGAGATGACTTCAATTTTAATACATATCGTCATCATTAGCGTGTTAATTTTTGGGTTTCCGATAATAACAGAGGTAGAAGCACATGTAGGGGCACGAAAATAGAAAATGGACATAGATTGATGCAATATCACATTTCTGTTCATTCAAATGTTGAAGCTTGGCAAAATAAAGTAGAAGCATGAAACTTAATTTAAGTCAGACTTTAAGACACAATATCTACCAGCTATAAAGAATTCAACCATTACACAACAACAAAATGAAGAACAAAATAGAGCAGGAAAACCACTAGATAGAAATATAATACTAATCTAATCAGCAATAGTTTGCAAGCTAGCTTGGCAAAGGTGGGGATAAGCTGATAGTAGCACAACTAGATTTCAACACAGGAGTAAATCCTAACCTGATAGAATTCTTCAGAACAAATGCAAACTATTGCTAGGTACAGAGGATAATGTCTTTTAATTTTTTTTCCAATCCAACCTTCAAACTCTAATTGAAAAATTCCTGAAGTCAATCGATCACTAACTTACCCGATAGTTGAAAATTTCTTCTTAACCACATCAAAGAAAACCCAAAAATGTAACTACCCATAATTTCAGTGTAATACCTCGTATTTTTATAATATTTATAAGTATATTTTATTATATTTATTAAGTATTTTACGATTTATTAGCATTTAAATAATATTTAAATGTATTATATTTAATGAAGTTTAATTAATTAGAATATTTATTATTTTAATTAATTACGAAACGAATTTAATTCTTGAGTCGGGAAATTAAATGAGTTGCAAATGATTTTTTATGTGCTTCGGGTTTTAAATAAAAAGTCCAATTCGTTTTACTAAACGAGCCCAATCAAAAGAGTTTAAATTAAACCCTAAGCTAGCCCAATTATTTATTTCCTAAGCCCAACTCAAATCTCCTAAGCCTAGCCCATCAAGGGATTAGGGAGCCTATAAATAGGACTCCCCTATCATTAAATGAGCCCCTAAAATTCATAAACCCTCTTTTCTCTCTTTCTTGGCCATCACTCCAACTCCCTCTCCTCTCTCGCCCGCACACCCGCACGCACGCAGCCCGTGCTCGTGCCCTCGTGCTGCTCGGCCTCACGCCCAGTGCGCGCTGCCCCTGTGCCTTCGAGTGTTGTCGCGCCCAGCGCTGCACTCCCTCTCGCCCTCGCTCGCTCTCTCCCTCGCGCAACAGCGCCCAGCCCCTCGCTCTACCCGTCGCGCACAGCGCCCAGCCGCGTGCCTTCGCCCCTGCTGCTGCTCTTCGTGTCGCGCTGCACACGCACACACGAGTGGTGTGTCGTGTGTTGTGTTGCTTCTTTGTTGTTCCTTTTCCAATCTCTTTTCGCCCAATCACATTAATTCGTGGTTGTTCCGTGCTATAGGCCGGATTGGTATAATTCTCTTCTTCCTTACCTATTCTATTTAAATTCCGTATTTTAAATTATTATATTAATATTGTTTTGAGTAATTAAAATGCTGGGAACCAGTTATGAATACCGTGGTTTGAGGATTTGCGTGTTGTGATTCATTAGGCTTGTTTTAATTATTAAAGGATGAATTTTCAGATTTGTTTATTGAATAAAGCATTGATTTTTATGATAATAAACTAGTGTTATTGGGATTTTCAAGTTAGGGTTTTAACCTAGACCTAATGAGTCAATTGATTAGCATAATTAGCTGATGATTTTAATTATGATAATCAATTATATTTTCAGATTTGAATAAAGATTTAAAGTGTTGATTTTTATTGATTTTAAAGGCGGAAAAAGTATGTCTTTGTACTAAGGATTGATTTTGCAAATTGAGACGATTTTATTATGGAAAAACGATTGAATTCTAAAGTTTAAAGGAGGTTTTAAATTTTATAAAGTTGCTGGAAATTTAATGAACATGGAAATAATTTAAGTTTCATTATTTTGATGATAGGAGGTGATTCTAGTTGAGTGCTCGTTATTGCAAAGTGGCCCCTACGCTTAGGTATTCAAGGTACGTACAAGTCTAGGGCGACCACACCTTTTGTCAATGACATTACATGATTGTTGATGATGTGAATTACATTATGTGGAATCATGTTTATTTTGGTGAACGAGCATGTAATTTGTGATGTTGGATTTATTGGATTAATTGTTGAACAAGCATGTCGGAATTATTAGGAGTATGGATTTCATTGTCAATCATGTTGTTGAATATCTATGCATAATTCATTCATGATGCATCTTCAATTTCTGGTTTATTTCACATGTAAGGGATGGATTATTTATTTGTATGTTATTGTACGGGATGTCTAGCATACTTTGAGCCAATTATTCGTACCTCGTTGTACTATTTATTTTACCACATGTGAAGGGTTAGCTCACGTAAGCCACCGCACATGTAGGGTTCAGTTGGGAATATTCTGTATGAAATGAATTAGGATTTGTCGTGCAAGGGCACAACCCTCATGTTAATGTGCATGATGTGGAGTCTCACCTTGGTGAGGAGGAACATGGTAGTAATATCACAAGTGTCTTTCCTTGTTGATCACAAGTCCTAAAGCATTTAAAATAAGATTGTTTTGGTTGTTGTTTATTAATTGTATGTGTGCATGTTAGTGAGTCTTGAGTTCGCTTTTAATAAAATATTAATAAACGTAAAGTGCAACCAGAACAAGCTTCAAAACTCTTGGAACGTATATACCTTGAGTATGAACAATGGGGGGAGTCTTGCCGGAAAGCTCGTACTCCTACTAATGATACAAGACGTTGTTTCATTTATATTATGCGCAGGAATTCCGTCGGTATGGCCCGACACTCGGTATGGCCCGATTTTATTATTTATTATTTGGTGTATGGTTGGCTCCCATCACCTTTTCCTTTATGGAACTCTCTTTTGGCCCATTCGAAGCTTATTCTAATTAAATTGTGAGTCAAGAGTCGAGTCAAGTGTCGAGTCTTGTATTCATGATTGGTTGTTAATTATTATATGGCTTTCGCATGATGATTAGTACTTAGCGAGTGATGCATGTATTAGTTTCATTTCACTCTATTCTTGTAAGTACTCAGCTTTTGCTGACTACGTGCTTTGTGTGTTTTGGTCATGGCCTTTGCCTTAATGGCCCTATGATGATCTATCATTTGCACTTGCATTGATGGGGAGTAGAATAAAATAACAGGTTGGTTGATCGGAATTATGTGGCTTGGGATGATCGAGAGAGTTGCATGTTTTCGTATTTTGAAACTATTTAATTATACTTTAATTATGTTTTGAATTCGTTGAACTATTTATACTTTGGTTTTTGGGCCATTTTGGTTCCAAATTGTAGGAGGCCTCAATATTTCATTAATTATGTTTTTAAAAGTTAGTTGACATTAATTTCCGCTGCGTAATTCTGGTAATAGCCTTAACCGTTATCACGGTGGCGGTAATACTTTAGTAATTCCTTTATTTTAAGTTGGAAAATGATTTTATAAAAGCAAGGAATTATTAGGGTGTTACATTCAGTCCCTAAGAAATCATAATCACGGCAAAAATTTCAAACCAAATCACCAAGCCCAACCCCGGTAGATCATAAATTATCACCATTACCTAATAGATCGATAATATGTAGATCATAAACAACCCAAAACAGGACAAAAGAAAAACTCAGAAATTTTGACAAATTCCCACAAAATCAAAGCTAAAAATAAATTTGACAAATACCAACAAAATCCAAATGAGAATCCAAAAAGAGAAAAACAATTCTCACCAGAACAAAGAGCTCGAGTTCATTTCCAATCGGAACAATTAAGATCCAAATTCGTATATTTTGTAACGAGCTTATACAAATTTCCAGACTTATAATATCAATTCGTACTTGCGTCAAAAATAAATAATTAAATAAAAGTTAGGTTTTAAATTACAAACCTATAAGCTAGAGCGACGCGTGTGTGCTGCGGCGGCGGCATGAAGAGGACGAAATCGGTGGTGGGGGAACTGAAGGAATATGTCCTTTAATCAAGATGGCAATCACTGAATATAGATTAGGATTAATAATGGAGATTAATAATCCGGTTATTTAGGTGGTCATAATGTTTTGCTAGAAACCAATTATGATCTGTGGGCTAATTATTATTGGGCTACTACTAATATAATCGGGTCCTTAGGTCACACACAATAGAGTATTGTATATGATCAATATGACCCAAGGCCCATGATGGTCTTTGGTGTTGGATAGGATTTTGGAATAATTGAGGTTTACTAGGATACTAGGTTCTCTAGTTCTAGTAGGATTGGTTATCAAGTTATTATAAATAGACGTGATGACCATATGATAACACAAGTTGAATAAATCATTAACCTTATTCAATACTCCAAATCCGTCCCTTCCTTGTGAAAGTGAGAGAGAGATTTCCATCTTCTCCATCCGTTCTAGCAAAAGACGCAAGGAGATCTTGATCTGTGCTCGTGTGGACTAAGTAGAGGAATCAGGCTTGGGATTCTGTCTCCGAATTGGTCCTTGTTCGTATACTCAGGAATCACGCATCAAAGGTATATTTAACTCCTATATTATGATTCATATTAATGTATGCTTGCGATCCTGTTAGATGTGAGAAAAGTGTTTTCTACAGCTCCTCTATTAGCATCTAATCCTACAGGAACATCAGTGGTCACACGGCTAGAAGATGAAGTGTTTGACGGTGCGGGACAGCAGCAACGACGGCTAGTCGTGCGGTGTATGCTGCGAATGTTGAATTTTGCGCCTTGTTAGTAAATAGAGAAGGGGAAGGAGCAGAGAACCAGAGAGGGGAAGGAGGAGAAGCTGGAAAATGAAAATGAAAATTAGGGAAATTGAGAGAACCAGAGAAGGGGGAGGAGGAGAAGCGGGAAATGAAAAAAAAATTGAGAAATCATTTTAGAAATCTTTTGTGCGGTCGTTTGTGAAATGAGCCTGCACTTGAGTTTAAAGCCCGCATTTAAACTCAAGTGCTGCCAAATTTCTAAATTGAGACCGCACTTGTAAAAATGTATTTTATCTTTTTTATTTTATCAAGTGCTGCCGATTTACTAAATGATCCGCACTTTAATGGAAGCACATGACGATTTTTCTTCTAGTGCTCCTTCTCGATATGCTTCTTGTTCGCTAATTTGAACTAAGTTATCTTAAGAAGAATTAATGGTTTAGAGTATCTACTTACCAAAATAAAATGTTCAACTAGAAATCAATTATGAGATTTAAAAAATGGGTTAAAAATATGTAGGTTTGTTTTCTATACAAAATTTAGGAAATGGGTTTTGTAAATAGAGTTTTTATTGCTTTTGATGATTATTAACTAATGAAATTGTTGGTTCAAGTGAATAGATTTTTTGTACTGAAACTCTTCTGCATTGTTCCAATAAGTGAAGAAAATTGCAAAATTAACAAAAAAAAAAAGAACAGGTCCAACAGGTCAAAAAACCGGTTCAAACCGAAATTTTCAAGTCCGAACCGTTCTTACCCGGAATTATTCCGGACCGGTCTTACTCGGAATTATTCTGGACCGGTCTTTGGACATACAAAATCATGTATTCCGGTCCTGGACCATTCCAGTTCCGGTCCAGATCGGGTCGGACTTGGACCGATGAACAGTCCTAGCCACGGGTACGTGTTTATTGACCTCTCCGAAGTCTAAACACTAAGGCCCTGTTTTATTTGGCTTCATTTCAGCTTCAGGACTTATTTTGCAGTTCAATTCAATTCAGTTCAGTTCAGTTAATTTCAGCTCAGTTCAGTTCAGTTAATTTCCGTTCAGTTCAGTTTAGTTAATTTCAGTTCAGTTCAGTTCAGTTCAGTTCAGTTCAATTCAGTTCAACTCTAAAGAAAATGGCCTAACTTTTCATTCCACCTTCGGTCACCAAATACTTTTAACAAAGCCGGCCATACCTTCATTGAACCGAATTCTACATGTGTGAAAATTTTAAAAAATCGATATTCCATAAATTACATTAAATTAAATCTAACAAGATTTCATATGAATATATAATATTTGTTAATCATAGATTGAACCATTGATCCGGCTTGGCGTTTGCCGACACCTCTTTTGTATTAGCTTCCTTGAGACGATTTTTAGTTTTGGCTTTCTTGAGAAGCTTGTGCTCGATCTTTCGTTTATTTTCGTTTATTTTCTTTTTTTAGCTTACCTGTTGATCTTTCCCTGAGATAAAGGGACCATAGGTCATATGTCCCTTTCCTTTCTAAAATTAAAAATAATAAAATAATATATTTTATATTTTATATTTTATATTTCTTATATCATAATAAGAATTCATGACAAAAAAAAATTATGATTTTATCCAAAAATATGTAATGAGGCAAATCTTTAAGAGAGAGAAAATTCCTCTTATATTGACCCTAAAAGTAAAAGAAAATGCACAACTATAAGAGTATAAGAGCATTCATTATAGTGGTAACTCTTATTTCCTCCCTCTTGGTATCTCACCTCATCCAGCTCATCATCACTCTTAATAAAAGTTAAGTACCAAAAAATACAAGAAATACACTAACTATTATACAAGTACACTAATTCTTGTCATATTTTTTATTTTATTTTTGTAACAAAAACACCAATTAATATTCTACCTTACCCCCTCTTAATTTCTAAGAGCTACCTCTTATTTAGAGGATGTCACAATCAAGCTCTAAATAAGAGTGGGCTAAGAGTTACCCCAATTTTGTTAAGAGTTAACTCTAAAAAGTTCTCTCTCCTTAAGAGTGGGTTAAGAGTCCCTTAGTATTGATGCTCTAAGGTACTTGATGTCAATCAAGACAGGAAGCCCATTGTAATACCCTCATAGAATCACATCAAAAGCACATCAAGCACATATCACAATTACTCAAATTTTAGGAATGGTTGTTCATTACTCATATTTCACGAATGGTTTTCAGCCCCAGTCCTGACATTTTGAGGGTCTTAGGCGAAATAAAGGATTAGAGCCCCTTCTGAAATGATACGTCTTTAGCTCAAATAATATCATAATTTAACTTTTTCGTTAAATCCATTATATTGTTGAATTCAAATCAATAAAAAGTTATTATATCTCCTTTGCAGGATCCTAAAATTTCAAAATCCTGCTCTAGTCGGTCTCTTGAAATATTCAATAAAGTAAATATTTACTTAATTACAAGATAATTAATATGCATAAAGAGTTTTTTTTTACGATAAAGGTTCATTTTGAGGATATAAAAGTATCAGTTAATTTTATCTTTATTAAAATTTTAACTATTTAAAAGCTTATAGACCCATAATCATCAAATAAGCATTTTTTTCGCCCACGTATGGTTACATCAATTAGAACTGAGTACTAAAAGTCAAATATTACGTACATAAACTCCACGTAAAACTTAATTATCTTGAAGACATAGCTAATACAAATAAAGAGTTTAAATAATTGAGACGTACAGTATATGTACAAAGTATTATAAATGAGAAAATTAGTTGCTAAAAAAATAAATTTTAATAAAAAAGTTACAGTACAAGCTAATAAGCACAAAAATATTGACAAAGTTAAGAAAAGAAAAGAAAACAATAAACGAGTTGAACGAATAAAGGAAGATGGAAGTGAATAAGAAAAACAGTGAGGGAACGAATAAACAAAATAATAAAGACAGTGAGGGGACTTATGGTAGGTATTAAAGGTTAGTACCTACTCCCTCCGTCCCATATTAGTTGTACGTTACACTTCCCTTTTTCGTCCGTTCCAGATTAGTTGTTACACTTCTAAATTAGGAATGACCCCACAATTATTATATTGTCTCTCTCTTCCCACTAAATTGTTTTTTTCCTCACACCCTCTCTCGTCCAATTAAAAAAATACCTCATCTATATAATATACTAAAAGAGAGGAAATCAATGTGGTGATAACAAATGTCACTCATTGATTGACCTCTCTTTTAATAAATATAAAAAAAATTAAAAATATTAGTCAAAATTTGTTTGTTTTATTTAAGGAAAAATATGCACAAAGAAATTTTATTGATTGCCATTATAAATCTTTAGATTCTATTGTTAAAATAAACATCCTAAAAATATAAAAAAATGTAACTTACCAAAAATTTCATTTTTAAAAATTCTTATATGTTATATTTCCTCAAACTACGTACAAATCTGATTACATGGTGCTAACGAGTGTCGTTCTTTTATTTGATTATCTTATACTATAAAAAAATTATACTAAAATAGAAGAAATCAATGTAGTGATGACAAATGTCACTCATTGGTCACCTCTCCTTTAGTATAAGTAATTAAATTTAAATAAAAAATACAACATCAAATATTTTACATCCCTATAATCTCACGCAAATAGTACACAGGTTCCCGAATATAGGGCTTCGAATCGTAATATCAAATGGTTAATTGCTTTTTACCAAATATTTCTTCTGTTTCAAAAAAACTACAACACTTTGACTGGCATGTTTGCCAATATAAAAATTTTGACCATAATTATCTCTAATTATCTTTTTCTAAAAAATCTTAAAATTTTACTCCGTAACATTATGAATGATATAATGAAATATATTCAACGAAATTTTACTTGATAACATTTGCTTTTAATAAATTAGTAAAAATATATAGTTAAAGGTGGTGTATCAATAATAGTAAAATTAAAAATGTTGCAATTTTTATGAAACAGATGAAGTATAATATTCATAACTAACACTTATTAAAAGTTCTACTACATTGGTTATGAATATAAAAAAATTACTAATAACTTACATGTTATAAATTAAAGTTTTGTTTATTTACTTAATTATTCTAATCAGACAAACGAATTATCAAATACTCTAGAAGCTATCTATCTATATAATCTTCTATATATTATACTAAACAAAAGGAAATCAATGTGGTGATGACAAATGTCACTCATTGATTGGCCTCTCTTATAAAATAATTAAAATATTATGTCTAACTATCTCTAACAAAAATCTATTATGGACTACATAATATTATATTTTCTAAATGAAAGGAAATTATGCATATAGATTAATTAAATATACAATTTATTTTATTTATATATAACATGGATATGTTTACATTTTACAAAGTATATGACTATTTTTCTATTGTATTTTATTCTATACATACATTATTGGATCTTCAATATATATATATATATATATATATATATATATATATATATATATATATATATATATATATATATATATCTGATATCTTTATAATATACTAAAAGAGGGGAGATCAATGTGATGATGACAAAGTACTATTAAATGTGATATTCTATTACATTCGATAATTTTACGTGGCTTCCTTAAAAAGAAAAGCTAATTTAATGTATATACTATAGAACTGTATTGCGTACTACACTAGAAAATTTATACTATTTTCTATAAAATTTTTAAACTTATGATATAAAAGAAGTAAAAAATACTAGCTAGGTATATAGTTGTGTTTTTTTACGTCGTGCTTTCAAGATGTACTCACGGTACCAAAATAAGATATATATATATATATAATATATATATTTATATATATATATATATATATATATATATATGGTATTAAAATAAAAAATTGTATTTTCGTTTGTCTCACATCCATCCTAAGATGGGTAGAGGAGAAAGATAAGGAATAAAGCACGCAATATGGTGATAGGGAGGATTGGTTTTCAGGTTCCAAACTCACTAGCCTTATACATATTTACTCATCTATAGCTTAAATGGTGATTGGTAAAACAAATATTTGGTCGAATATAGTGGGTGGACTTCTTTTGGGGCAGTGGGGCATAGATAATTTTTAAATTTTGTAACTCCACAAGAGACCTTAAAATGTTATATAAGTATCTTATAAGGGTTTATATTGTAGAATTTTATATTATAACGAATTATTATAAGGATTGTAATATCACTTTTATATAAAGTTTGATCCAAAATTAACATTTTGATACGTAAATCTTAGATTACACCTTTGTGATGGGGTTGGTTTGGATTTTAGATTCGGTTGAAAATGAAAATAAACATAGATATTTGACTAATAGAGAATAATAGAGAATTGATGTTGGTGGGCAGGTATAAGTAATTAAGGATAATATGTATCTAACTTGGTGATGGGGCGTGTTTGAATTTATTGGCTTTGAAACACTCTCCCCATCATATATGTATAGTCATTTTTTTTATCAATGTTATAGCTAATAATAAAATCGATTTTATTAATATATTTATATCAATATTTACAAAAGTTAACTGGAAAGATAAGGTGGATTATTAACGAAATATGGGGATGTTAGATTGTCGATGGTGAGGGTTTGTGAGTGACCCCGACCCCCCTGCATCCACTACACGTGGAGGGTATGTAGAAAAGTTTGGTAGGTGACGGAGATATATAAAGAACGTATTTACTGTGGGTGTTGGGGCGATGATAGATTTTAGGTAGGACCCGCTTGGATCGCTGATCTTTCATCTAAGGGATTATGTATATATGAACATTTTTTTTATTATTAACCTACATATTATAATGATTTATTTATTTTCTCAATTAATTACTCTAATCAGACAACCAAATTGTCAAATACTCTATCATAGAGTTATGTAATTCTACTCTCTTACAAAAACAAAAAAATCATCGAGTTTAGGGGTGTGTGATGGTGCGAGAATGTATTTTCTTTTGTAACTCGCGAGGCAAGGATTTAGATAGGGATGGGTACCATACCAATCTTGTGTGGTGTGGATTGAGATGAAATTTTAGGTGGGCACAGACGTGGAGGGACCATCCCTGCACCCGCTCCGCCTTGAAGTTATCTCTAGCTGAATAAAGTAGATGGTCGAGTATTCTATGGGTGTTAGTGATTGGGTAATGAGTTAGATAGTGGATATGACTATCGAAGTAAAGGTTGGATGAACATAACTTTATGTATGACACGGGTGGTAAACGGAGATGAAATTAATTCTATTAACGTATGTTTTATTGTTTTTTATTAAGACGGATAATGAGGCAATAACATATCCACCCATCATTAGTTTTAATTAGAAAAATATATGTAAGCTCTATTCTGATGATAATTTTCTATAATTTTAGTTTAGAGTTCATGCAAAATTAATATTTAGATTATAAACCGTGCATATACTAGTTAACTCCTGTCAGATCTACTTTTTCAATAAAATAACAATTGATAACCAAACAACCATTTATCACCTAAAACTTTGTGCAAAGGTAAGTGTAACAACTAATCTGGGACGGAGGGAGTACTTTCTACCAATGCGCCAAAAAATAACATGTGTATTTAATGCGTTGTTTATTACTAGTACTAATTTACTGGACATGCTTTTATTTTAGTCCCTTTCCGTCATGGGCCCTAGATGGTCGCACCCCTCACCTAGAGTCCAGCCTAATAGTTTCATTGTTCATATTTCACGAAATAGGGTCACATATTGTAAACCATAAATTACGTAAATTACAAAATGCGTAACGTAAAATATTTGTTCTTACATTGAATCTTATCATCATTAAGTAAAAAAGGTAATATATATCTCTTAAGAAAACATATATAGGTTACCTTCAAAAAAAAGAAAAAAAAAAGAAAGAAAACATATATAGGTTGATAGAGCAATTGATGTCTTTTCAAGTTTTCTTCATCACGAACTGAAAACTTATAAGTGGATAGTTTCTCTCATCTTCTTTTTATGTCGAACAACTTGTGTTTGGTTAACATTGGATTTTAAAAAAGTTTTAAATTGAAGACCGACCCATAACATCATCTTCTACCTTTTTCTTCTCTACGTATGTAGTTGTGTTTTTGCCCTTCAAAAATCCAGAGTACCATTTTTGAGATAACTTAGGTTGTCTTGTCAAATTTGGACTATTAAAATCAACATGATATAGACCAAAGGTAGACTTGAAGCCATATAATAGTTCATATACGTCCATAAGTGACCATACAAAGTACCCTCTTGTATCGGATCCATTTCTGCAATAAGGAAAAAAGTCAAATAAATTCTTATTAAGACTATACATTTCGATTCACCTTATTTAATTTCACTTATTTCAGGAAAAATAATTCAGATAAATTATATGAATTTCATATAAGATAAGTTCAGAAAAAATAAGGGTTGACGAAGCACAATAATACCTAAAACAAGGTTTGATAAGTTTAGATAAATTCGGTTAATTAAGTTCAGATAAGTTAAGATATATAAGTTCAGAAAAAATAAGTGAAATCAGATAATAGAACGCACCATAAATGAACTATTTTATACTTACTCTATTCTTATTTAGTTGACACATTTCTTTAGTTACGTTTGTCCATGCACAATTTTATCATTAATATCTTTAATTATGTAGATAAAGAAAAAAATTATAAAAAGTTGATATGTTGAAAATATTTATCAAGGCGAATTTAACAAGATCTCATATGCATGACACTATATTTTAATGACAATATCCAGTCATAACGACGTATGAATATTGTTAAAGTCAAACTGTTTCAACTACTCCAAAAATAAGAACATATCATAATTAACAATATTAATTAATGGACACCCTAGTGAATCCAAAACCTTATTTGGTACCTAAAATAATTGTATTGCTTGTATTGTATATCATTGTTCTTTGATTTTTTTTTTTTTAAAGTATCATGATAGGATCGATCTATTCCCTCTATTGTCAAAAAAAAAAATGTTGTCATGATAGGATCTACTCCCTCATTGAAAAAAAAAAATAGAGTTCATTCAGATTTCAGTATAATTGTACACATAGATAGATAAAGGGTGTCAATAATAAAAGAGAGAAAGAAATAGAGCAAGTGGCCGGGAAAATATGCCAAAAAAGGTATGGGACAAATCAAATGAATGCGTCAAAAAAGGATGGAGAAAGTATTCATCTTACCTCACAGCATTAAGCAAACTCCCAATATGAGATTGTATGTATTCAACCCTAAATTGATCATTAGTGGCTGTACTATGTTTTGCCACTTGACCTGCAACAAAGTTCCATTTAAACATTAATGTCTAATTAAAACTTAATAGTCTACAAAAAAATTAAAAGAAATTAGGAAGTAAGAGGATAAACCATTTTCATGAATAAAGATTAGAGGATTTTGATAAACATCCTTGAAATACTCCAGTACTCGCTCTAAGCCCCATGGTTCATTAGGAAACATAAACTAGGAGATCGCGATAATTAAAATGTTAGTAGATGTAACTAATTCTCAAATATACAATTACAACCATATAATTGAAATATATACTTGATTGAATGATTTAAATCTCTCACCTCGTCTGGCAATACACTTGGATCAGAATCTGTAAGAATAGAATGTTATAAATTATAATGTAAATGTACAATTGAGAAAAAATGAGAATAATTAGGTAAGTTCATATAAGTTTAGTTAAGTTCAGATAAGTTCATGAAAAATAAGGATTGACCAATTACAGTTTATAACTAAAATAAGTTTTGACAAGTTTTAATAAATTCAGTCAAGTTCAGATAAGATAAATTCAGAAAAAATAAGTGAAAATCAGTTGAATAGAAAACACACTAAAGCAAAATCAGCTTAATTAATTTCTTTCATGTGAACTTACTGAACAACGAATGGATGGTGTATTATTTTTCTTTTAAAAATATTGCTCAAGTCATATACAAAGTACACCCATTAACACATGATTTTAAATCCAGCCTTGGAAAAAATCTTATTTGTTCTCCGTATTGAAGTTAAACAAATGTTCCTAAGAAAGTATACATGTCATTTAACACTTACTCCCTCCATCTCTTAATACTCGCACCGATTTGATCAGTGCGAAATTTAAAACACTTGAATTGACTTATTAATTTAATGGGTGGTAGTTGATATTGGGGTATTTTTAATATAGTTAGTGGAAAATGTGTAAAAGGATAGGAGGTCGGCGAGGCGGCATGATATGATGAAACAGCGCCAAACATGTACCATTTATTTATAAAGAGTACCATTTAATTAAAAAAAGAGTACCATTTCGATAAAAACATGTACCATTTCGTTAAAAAGAGTATCATTTCATAAAAAATAGAGTACCATTTCGATTAAAACATGTACCATTTCATTGATTTTTTTTGTTGTTGTTACTCCCTCTGTATTTATTTAAGAGATACACTTGGCTTTTCCGGCCGTATTTATTTAAGAGATACACTTGCCATTTTTAGTAACTTATCAACCCCACCATCTAATTAAATAATTTATTTACCCCACACCCCCACCCCCCATCCCCTAAAATGACATGGTCCCCACTTGTTTTACTTATTAAAATATCTACCCAACCCACTTGTTTTATTACTTTATTTCATTTAATTCTTTTTCTTAATACCCGTGCCCGACCAAGTGTATCTCTTAAAAAAATACGAAGGGAGTATGTTTTTACAAAAACATAACAGCCTGCAGTTTTGACTTTCTCAAGAGGATGGTGGAGGTGTGAATTTTTAAATGATTTTTTGTAGGTAGTGGGTTAGTAAGTAAGTGTGAGAAATAATAAAATATTGATAAAAAAGTTCCATTTATACAAACGGAGCAAGTAGTACGGAACGACCCAAAAAGAAAAGCGGTGCGAGTATTAAGGGACGAATGAGTATTTAACAAGTACTCTTTACACGTATTACATGTGACATTAAAAATGGGCCTATTGTTAGAACTCGGAACCATCAAGCATTGAATTACTACCTTAATTTCTTAATTTTCTTAACATTTTATTTTATACGGATTTTAATATCATATTTGACTGTTAATCTATCAAATTTCACATATTATATTCAAATTATAAATCTGAGCCATACTAGTATTATATTAAAGGTACTTGCAAGAAGTTTAGAGTTAAACATACATTTCCACTCCACTCCAATGTCGGCAAAAAAATCTCTTGGATATTTGGAGAGGCCAATAGAATAGTCGTTGGTCTCCATGACACTGTAGTAATTAATTCCAATGAAATCAAATGATCCCTTCACCAATTTTGATTCCTTTTCTGTGAAAATAGGAATTTTTCTGCCAGCATTTTTCTTCATTATTTCAGGGTAGTCACCATATGTCAACGGATGCATAAACCTAATAGACCAAGGGAAGAGTTAACTTCACGATTCGAAAGTTGTAATCTTACAATTCACAATAAGAAATTACGTGGCCAATTCAAAACTTAATAAATATAATCTTATGTTGTGAATAAGTGAATTAAATCTTTAATGGAGGATTAATATAGTTGGGTTTACTAATTACGCAAAGAAAAATTCAAGGAAAAAAGGAAATGCACACGCACGGATTTTACAGTTGCTCCTGCAAGTTTTTAGGCAACTTGTGCGCACGCACAAAAATGGCATGTGCGCGCGCACATAATTTCTGTGCGGGCACACAAAATTTCTGTGCGGGCACACAACAAGGTCGTTTGCGCGCACAAAATTTCTGTGCAGGCACACAACTAAGCGGGATCTTCTCTTTCCTTTTGTTTGGGATACGTGGCCTTTTCTACTTCGTTGATCTTATTTCTTCTTTGGTACTACCTCCGTTTCTTTTTGTTCATTACGTTTGGACTTTTGCACGTTTATTAACGTATAATAAAGATTATTTTTCTTTTTTAATAAACTCAAATAAAACTTCAATCCACTAATCATTACAACAACCAATAAGATTGTTTTATCTATCAAAATGAACCAATAATGGAAAAGCACACAAATTGCTAACTTAACATACTTGGAAATTGTAAAGAAATTTAATGAGTTGAAAAAATTGAACCAATTAAAATTAAAAGCTAGCACAAAAAATGACAATATAATAAATTTATAAAAGGAAAGATTCTCCCACGTAACAAACATTGTGAAACACCCTATAAGGGATACGTAACAAACAAAAAGAAACGGAGGGAGTACTATATAAAAACCTATTTCTGAATTGTGTGGAGAGTTTAATCAAAGTTTGAAGTGATTAATACAATAATCCCCCTTCCCAAAAGTGGATGTAGCTCATTTATGAGTGAACAACTATAAATTTGGTGTTCTTTATTTGAGTATTTATTGTATTTTCATTTATTTCCCAACTAGAAAACCACAAATCAAAATTCATCGATCTTTATTGAATTAATCCGACATTAATTCATAACATCTTAAAATTGTAGAATTAAGTAACTATTTAATCTTGAATTGAACTTACCATCCAATCAAAAAATCGTAAGTTCTTCGAGTCGCAATTATGTGTTCTCTTGTGTTGGTAATAGGACTGAAATGGTAACAAAGGAGATTGATACCAACAAATCCAAGTTGTTTGGCCTATATCAAATAATTGTGTTAATAACAAATGATCTCTATGCTAATATTTAATAACAGGAAAATTTGCAAGAAATTTGGAGTGTCATGGGTCCCTCATTGAAAACATGTTCCCATTTTATTTTCTTTAAATTTTATGTCTCTTCCTTCTCCAATTTCATGTCTTTTCACCACTGAAAAAGAATTCATCCCCCTTCTTCACCTCCAATAAATTTCATGTCCCTTTTATCTTTTAATTTTTCTATTAATTTCAAGTAATATACCATTTATATTTCTATCTTCATTGTTTTATTAGTGAAACACGAAATAAAATACATACTTTACTTTGATGAATTGAAAAATTATTCACGTTTAAAGTATAACAAACCCGTGCATGCCATGGGGTTTGTTAGATAATACTCCCACATGGAAGAAATATGTTGTTTTGCATATCCTTAAATATATTCATGTGCTTCATATATTGAATATGTTGTGGCTTGAGTTATTGGGCCAAGTGGGATTGAGCTTGGTTTGCTAGTATTGGGTTGGTAATATGGCTATATATTATTAATTTTTTTGCGGTTATTAATATTTAATTAATTTAAATATTAATTATTTATTTATTTTAATAGGAATAGTTGAGTTTGATGTATTATATTCGTGATTAGGAAATCCTGGGGGTAGATTAGCTTTGAATCCCATCAGCAATATAATAGGGGCTAATATTATCCTAAAAACAGAGATTAACTCGTCCTAATCTAGTTTTTGTATTTACGTTTTTCATAATTCAAAGTATAATTTATAACAATGGGGTCAATACTAGTATCATGAATTGGTCACTTTCTTTATTTCTTTTTGTTTTTTGACATCGACTAATTTACAAGAAGCATGAAAGAAAATTAAAATAAACAAAATTGGTACTAATATGTACTCCCTCCGTTTCTTTTTGTTGTATCCGTTTCCTTTTTAGTCGTTTCATAATGTTGTATCCACTTAGAATCTTTCCATTTTTGGACATACTTTTTTTCCTAAAATACCCTTATATTTCAATCTAATAACCAAAAAACCTAAAGAATCTACCCATATTCCCACCTAATTTTCCCCACCCATAATATTTTATTCATTTAACCCACCCACCTCCCTTATTAAATTAATAAAACCCTAACGTCACTCTCACCTCTCTCTCCTTATAACCCGTCCCTCTCACCCTCTCTCTCCTCATTCTCTTCGGATCCCTCTCTCCTCCTGTCTCCCTCTCTCTCCTCAAGAAATCTCTCTGTTTCTCTAAAAACCCTAACCTTCTCCGCCCCTGTTCTTCGTTTTTTTTGGTGAGATCTCTCAGATCTTTGGGGTTTTCGCTCAAAATTGTTCTCAAACTTTAACCGGAACGACATTCCGGTGAGATCCCCTCTAGTTTTGTCCCCTTTGTCGTCCCAAATCCCGGTTGGTAATCGATTCTCTGGTGAAATTTTTTTGGGGATAAAATCGGAGTTTTATTAGGGTTTTATTAATTTCTTAATGGGATCCTCTTCCTCCAAATATCTTCCGACTTATTCGGTTGGTACTTCTGGGCAACGAATTCCTGACTCAAACTGTGATTGGGGCTCGAAATGCATTTGTCCCAACAACGAGCACTCGTATTCTGGCGAGTATCTGAATAATTTGAGGTTGGCCCAGAAGGAGAACACGAGTACCCGAAATTATCTCAAAGCTTGGTTTGAGAAAATGGAAGTGGAGCCTGGTGAAGAGGTGGAGTCCAAATACGACGATCGAGTCCCCACACCAGCAGATCTGAGATTCTTTGGAGGAGACGAATCTGATGAGGTATATTTCCTTATTTTTGGGTTTTTTTCCTGATTTTTCGAGTTAATTAGGGTTTACTCTGTTTTTGGGATTTTTTGTGTTTCTTGGAGAAAATCTGTGATTTTTGGTTGAAACGTAGGTTTTCTAATAAAATTAGGGTTACTCTGCATGTTCTGATTTTTTGTGATTTTTTGTGAATTGCATGTCAGAGATTCGTTGATAATTTTTGTTAAATGATGAAGTTTTCTAATTGCATGTCAGAGATCCCTTGATTTATTTTGTTAAATGATAAATTTTCGAATTGCATGTCAGAGATCCCTTGATTTTTTTGGTTAAATGATGAAGTTCATGAATTGCATGTTAGAGATCCCTTGATTTTTCTCGAATTTTATGAGTTTTTTTAAATTGCATGTTGAATACCATGAATGTTGGTCTGTTTTGGTTGATTTGGATGTTCAATTCCATGATTACTTTGATGATGTTGTTCTTTGATCTTGTTAAGTTGATCTAGTTCAGTTGCATGTTGCATGTTCTTTAAATTGCATGTTGAATCCCGTGGTTGTTCTTTGGTGATGTTGTTCAGTTCAGACATGTGTGATGGTCTTCGTATGATGATCTTGTGACTTGATCTATTTATGATGATCTTGTTTAGTTTAATTAATAAATCCCATGAATGTTTGTGATGATGTGAAATATATTAAACATATTTTATGTCCCCTCTTGATTGCAAGGAACCCAATCACTCTGATTCATTCGACCTATACTATGTGGGTGAGTGTGAGAACACAACTGCTGGTCCAGAGGTTTCTGATGGGCAATGTTCGGTTTCGTCCCCAAACGTGAAGGAAGATGAAATAAAAAAAAAAGCCACCTAAGGGTGTTGATGATGCTTAGAGATAAGTGTGTCTTCTATAAACCCTCTTTTAATTATATTTGGATTGCTGGTTAGCTGTGGAGACATAAGGTGGAGTAGCCAACAACTGTGATCTGTTGTTGGCAAGGGGTGTTGTTGTTTTGTTGATGATGTGATAGGGTTTGGAGTGTATTCATGTCCTCTATTATTGCCTTGTTGCTTGAAACATGTTGCCTTGTTGATTGATGAATGTTGCCTTGTTGATTGATGAATGTTGCCTTGTTGATTGATGAATGTTGCCTTGTGTGCTTGCTGATTTAATAATGTTGCCTGTTGAAACTGTCATATGTTTGCTGGTTGATTAGTGTTGCCTTGAGAGGGGTGAAAGCATATGGGATGGGTTTATGAATAAAATTTTAACATGTGATTGGAAAAAAACAGTTTCATTAAAGTCCCCTCTTATTGTTTGTCTTTCCTGAATGCTTGGTCTGTGATGTTAGGGTTTGAATGAGGTCTATGATGAGTCTTTCAGTGCTGAGAAACTATCCATGTTTCATAAACCACAGTGCGCCATTAGCATCCAGCCGTAGGCTGTATGAGGCTTTTGTGTGCTAATGGTTTGTGAACATGGTGTGGTTCAATGAAGCTTGGGGACATCTGAGACCAAATTTAACATGATGATGAGTCTTTCATATGCAGAGTCTTTCATATGCTGATGTGTTTTTTCAAGTTACATCGATGATGAGTCTTTCATATGCTGAGAAACAATTCAAGTTACCTACACTCACTCGTGCTGCCATTAGTATCAGTGATGATGCTTCTCAGGCGCTAAGTGTGTGTAGGTTGAATTTGTTTCAATGATGCTTGGGGACATCTGAGATGAATTTTGATGTCATGCATGTTTTACTTTTGTTAGTTAGGTGGTCCTTCAAAGGGGATTGACTTATTTTTAAATATCCAATGCGATAGTTCACAATTTGTCAATTCCCTTTGGAAGGACCACCATGACACTTAAACAACATGTTTGATTGTGGTGTTAATGATAATCAATGATGTTAAAGGTTGATATCCTGAGATTTATGTTTCAATACTTGTCCTTTAACTCCTTTTGTCTAATGGAGTGATTGTCATTTCACATGATCAGTAGTGAATATCAATCATTCCATTCGGCAAAAGGATGTTAAAGTTGAGAAAATATTGATACAATAGATCAATGATGCTATTCAACAACTCTGAGATTGGAACCCTAATGTTTGCTAATGTCCCATGTGTGAGTTTGATCATTGTGATCTGTGATGTAATTGTTGATTATCTTAGATTTTGGTTTCTAACATATTCCCTCGTCCCCTTTTACAAAAGGGGATAAATTTCATTTCAAAAACAAACAAGTGATCATGTAATCCCTTTTGTGAAAGGGTGATGAGGTTGTTAAAATTTAGAAACATACTACATATATGCTGTAAATCAACCTAACTGAGATTGTTGTGCCTTGTCCATTGCTGCCTTGTTATTTGTTTTGAGTCATCTATGATGAGTTTTCATTTGCTGACACTCAAACCCTATATTCCATTAACACTCATGCGCCATTAGCATGAATAATGCTTCTCGGGAGCTAAGTGTTGGTGGATGGGGTTTGTGTGAGGGATGCTTGGGGACATTCTGAGATGGTTGTGTGTACTTGCTTCTATGTACTTGATGCCTTCTTCTTCATGCTTTGTTCAATGATGAATTGGTTTAAGCATATCGAATTTTACTTTTGTTGACGCATCGGTATCTAGGTGGTAAGATTTTCCATCTGAAAATGATGTGATATGCATTCTTTCCACTTAGATGCCGATGTGTTTAGAGAAGTGATTTTGCATATGACTTTCTAAGTATGTTGTAAGTAAATACCTTGCCTTTGCTGCCTTGCTCATGGCCTTGTTTTTTTGAGTTGTTCAATGATGAAATGATTTAGTAACTCGAATATTACATCTTTTGACGCATCGGTTTCAAAATGGGAATAAATTCCATCTGAAAATGATGTGATATTCATTCTTTCCATTTTGAAGCTGATGTGTTTAGAGTTGTGATTTTGCATGTCCTGAGTTTCCTACACTTTTAGTATCCTCTGTCAAATGGAGTGACTTTTCTATCCCATTTCTGTTTGTGTTAGTCATTCACTCCATTTGGGAGGAGGATATTAAAGTTTAGGATTCAATGATGATGAACACATACAAACTGAGAACAACATGTCCCCATGCTTTGCCTTGCCTTGAAAATGAATTCATGTGTTGCCTTGAAAACATAAAGTTGTCCCCTTAATGGTTTAAGGAATGGCTGACTCATTAAATTGGTGCATTGTTGCCTTATGATTTTGACTTATCCTGAAATCATATGTTAATATGCAATGTACATGTTCCCTTATGATTTTGAATAATCCTGAAATCATATGTTAATATGCAATGTACATGAATAACTACAAATATGTGAGTATGATGAACAAAAACTAAAGATTAACAACAACAAATTGATTCATTCATTCTTCCAGTTGATATGTTGCTTCCAAAATGTTTTAAATACATGTGATGCTTTCATTCAAGCTTACAAAAGTGACATTTTGTTTGCTCTTGTAATTTTTAAAACATGTTCCCAAAACACAAAAAGTAATCTCTCGTTCTTGCTCTATACTTCACTGATTTGCTCTCCATTCATCAACAAGTTGTTTGCATTCATTCACAGCCCACCTTGGGGCCTTAACTTGTTCTGGCAGATTCCCCTCATCTTCTAAAATCTTTTTCTTGTTGTGTGGGAGTTGGTAGTCATTGTCCCCCTTGTGTTTCAAAATTTCATTTCCAACATATTGAAGTGACATCCACACATTAGATAGAGTCTTTGCATGCAGTTCATTATATGCCTCAGTCACAGCACCACTTAAATCTTCAACTGTTTTAGGCATCTTTTTGTGCATTAGTGATTGAATTGACCTAAAGAACCCCAAGTCTAATATGTTACAATCTGGACTGTTTGCTGGCTGCTGAGTCAATATCAATGTGAAGCCATCTTGCTTGTAATGTTGCTGCCATTCTTGATCATTTTGCAAAATGTGTGCCTTTGCATTGTCTTGAATGATGTATATCACCCTTTCCCCCTCATGTGGTGGCCATTTCTCTTTAATTGCTGGGATTAGGTAGTTGATTAGCATGGCCCTAGTTGCAATCTGATTAACTGACTTGATTGGTTTAGTCTCAATTGTCCCCTTGACTCTATTTTTGGATGTTCTCTTTGCTGCCACTGCATCTGTGAATGGAAATATACCAAGTTTCCCATCCCACTCACACTGCCCATCTTGTCCCCACCTTGGCCTTGCTACTGCTGCCATAAACATGAACTTTGGAATCTTAGTTCTTGATTTTCCCTTCCTGTGTGGAAATGGTTCATTGTTTGCTAAATAAACTCTTTGACTTTTTTGTGTAAGATAGAACCATTTCTCATCGATGTGAATGAAATCATACATGCTGTAATATGTGGGATCATTTGGTATTGAGTAGTCCATTAAGAGACCAAGTACCCACTTCATCCTTGCCATCTTGCATTCTTCTGAAATGCCTGGATTCAATGGACTTGAATGTGGTTTTATCTGTTTTCTTTTCACCATTCTCCAAACTGTTGTGGGACTCAAATTGAGCATCCTTGCTAGATCAATAATGGTTGTTCTATCCCCCATGGCTATGGAGGCTATAGACTCATATGTTACTTGAATTCTCTTTCTCCCACAGTTGTGATATTTGCTATCATAGAAATACGAATCCATGGCTGCCTTATGTGCCAATGCTCTCTGCCATATTAGTCTAATTGTCTTCCTTGTGTAACCAAACTTTATAACAGCCTGCCTATTTGTCCCATGAATGAGTTCATCTGAATGCTTTTCTTTTCTTAAGAGAAGGAACAACAAGATTTCCAACCTTAATTCGTTGTTAATCCTTGGGGTTCTAGGCTTATGATGATTTTGCTCTGTTTCTGTTTGATGAATTGGAGATGGTGGGAACTCTTGTTGTGTTGGCATGTTCAAATCAAACAAAAATGGAACTGAGTGGTTATCTGATATACCTGATGTATGCTGTGGTCCCACTTCACATTCTTGTGCATATTCTTGTCCCACTTCATTCAGATCTGGCAATTGTTGATTTTGCTCAAAGTCCCCTATTTGATGAGCATTTACTTCACTTACAGCATTTTGGGTTGCTTCATCATCATCATAATCTGAATCAGAGTTCGTCCCGTCTCCTTCATCATCGGAAAAACCGAGGAACTCGTCCTCCTCTTGATCTGAAGCCATTAATGTCCCCTTGCTGATTAATTGTAGTGCATTTATTGCCTTTGGTTTTTTGTTGTTGTAACTGATATTAAAACAGTTGGAATTTATGAGGGTTTTTGGGTAGAAATTGTCCCCTATTTATAAAGGGTGGTAAATGTATAAAGTTTGGAGGGAAAAAGTTTGGAGGGAAAACTTTTTGGTAAATTTCTGTTTTTGGAGGGAAGTGTAAAAAGGGAAGTGGACTTTCCCAATTTGGGAAGTTTTCCCTCCGTTTTTTTCTGTTGCTGTAATCTCATTGGATGAAATAAATCCACCTCATGTACTTTGGTCCCCACTTCAATCAGATTTTTTCTGATTTTTGATTAATTAAATGAAAATATCCCCTTTCCCATAATTCTTTAATATTTTCTCTCTCCTTACTTTAATCTTTAAAAAAGAATCTCTTACACATTCTTACACACAATCATTTCTCTTACACCCAATCATTACACTTATACCCATACAAACCAAGATTCTATTTTTCTTAAAAACCCCCCAAGATTCCAAATGGATACAACATTTAGAAATGGAGGGAGTAATAAACTAATATGGCTCTAAAGAATTTTGCGCTTTTGTCATTTTTACGCATGCTAATAAACAATTTTGATTATTAATATCTTTAAATTTTTTAAGCAAAAATTATATAATGTTGATATTTT
Organism: Spinacia oleracea; assembly: GCF_020520425.1. NCBI lineage: Eukaryota > Viridiplantae > Streptophyta > Magnoliopsida > Caryophyllales > Amaranthaceae > Spinacia > Spinacia oleracea. The sequence goes on from NC_079492.1 coordinate 124,736,620, forward strand.
GAAAATACACATCGAGATAAATCTGTCAAAAATCTAACATGACTATATTTATCTTATACTACGTACGAAGTATATAAATCATCAACAATCGTTAAATTATAATGTCAATGTGTGAATAGTGTAAAAAGTTCAAACGCTGCGAGTATTAAAAAACGAAGGAAATACCTGATATTTGTCCTTATATAGCCTTACAGCAGATCCATGAGCCAATAGTAGAAGGTGAGCAGCAATATATGGTTCAGTTGTGGAGTTTCCTCTGCTACAATTTCCGAAGGGGGGAGAACACCTACCTGGGGGGAAATTCCCGATATCATAACCACCAAATGCGAAGATATTCGGCTCGTTCAAAGTTGTCCAGTATCGAACCCTATCACCAAATTCTCTAAAGCATACATCAACGTATGCTGTGAAGTCTTCTCTGCATGTACATATATTATTATCCATCACAATTAGTGTCTTGAGTGTTTCAAATTAACTAAATCGTGCCAGATTATATTAGACCAGACCAAATAACATCAGATTATATGAGAAAAAAAATCAACTAGCTTCTAAACCTAGCTTGTATATTTGGAGTTATTCTTTATTTGAGATGGGATTTTATTAACATCACGCTTAACTAATTAAGGGGTCGGGGTTAATTAGCTTTTAATGAGACAAACAAGTAGTAGTAAGTGAGAAAGACTTAAAAATCATACTTTGATGTTTCAGTTTCTATTCCTAATGTTTCTCAATGCACATTATATATATATATATATATGTTTATCTCAAATTAATTATACATTAGTAAAAATCATAAATTTTAAATATTCGTCGACACGTATTAAATAAGATATAATATGAATATTTATTTTTTTAAAAGATTCTTTTCACTTGTGAATATTATCAAAATTTTGAATTTGTACATTATTATAAAAGGGATGAGTATGTAATAGATAAATGATCTCTTTGTTCAAAAAAATTTGTCACATGTACTACTTTAATAAGTAAATTACGTACAGTTAAATTTGTATGGACACATGCAACATAAGGTGTTATATCTCAAAGTACGGTGTGAAATGTATTTGGATTCAATATATAAATATAAGTACATACATGATCCTTCGATTGAGGAAACCTTCATACTCATCCTCGAGTACTTGTGGTACATCTGTATGCAATAGTGTAACATGAGGTTTGATTCCTGCACGTACATTTCATCGAGTTTAATTTAATACTCATTCGTTCTATGTAGCTTATCATGTACTCCGATCCGTACTCCATACGTAGTATTTCAATTGAAATATTGTTACGTTCCAGTAGAAAAGCATGCGCATTACCATGTTTGATGAGTTCATTGATGAGGTTGTTGTAGTATTTTAAACCTTTGGGATTAATAGATCCTCTTCCATCTAAACAATATAAACATAAACTTAATACAATTGACAATTTTGGTACATATATACGTAGTACTCCCTCCGTCCCGGAATACTTGACCTGTTTTCCTTATCGGGCCGTCCCTTAATACTTGACCTGTTTCTAAAAATGGAAATATTCTAACAATATTATATTATTTCTCACTCCATCCCTATTAACCCACCTACCCCTACTCCATACAAAAAATAATTAAAAATTCAACCCCTACTCTCCCCCAACCCCACCTCTTAACCCACCTCCCACTAACTACATTAAAATAATACCCCACTATCAACTACTACCTATTAAATTAAATAACTCAATTCAAGTCTCTTAAACTCTGTGCCGGTCAAACCGGGTCGAGTATTCCGGGACGGAGGGAGTATATGTTAGGAAGATATAAATATTAGTACTTGGAATCAGTCTCGACCAGGAGATAGAAAATCGGTATGCGTCCAATCCAGTCTCTGCCATGAGTTGAACATCTTCCTAATGTCACACAAAGTAGAAAATATATATGTTAAGAGCCATAAGAGGGGGAAAACTAAGTACTCCCTCCGTCCCAAAATTATAGTTCTATTTTCTAAATCGGACGTCCCAAAATTATAGTCTTATTTTTATTTTTGGCTACTAGGGTCTCCAATTTCTCATGTACTATATTACGGAGTAATTAAAAATGTATTGAAAATCCTCACTCATGTACTATATTCCACTTTCCTATGTACTATATTATCTTTCACATGTACTTTATTCCACTTTTCCATACAACTCAATCATCATTTGTACTTTATTCCACTTTTTCATGTACTATATTCCATTTTTCTTAAAACTCGTGTTTTTTGTCAAACGGAACTATAATTATGGGACGGAGGGAGTACGTAATAAGCTTAACTAGATTTAAGTACATTAATTGATCACAATAAGATAACCATTTCCATACTTTCCTTATCAAAAGTCCGCACGCACTATTTGAGAATTTAATCGCATATAAGTTCAATAAGAGTTCCATTCTAATTAAATTAATTGGTTACGCTATGACTAATAACATAATTTAGAGAGAGGGATGAAGCCATGAAGCACGCTAATTTTGAAGTCAATCACCGATGTACACAGGGGTGAGCACAACAGGGTACTCTGTTAAATTCTAGGAATCGAAACCTATTGTAATAAGTTCCTTAAAATTAATGTTAGAATTAATGTATACAGGGTACCCATAGGGTACCCGTTCCAAAAAATTGAGAATCGAAACGGGAACCTGTTGCAATAGGTTCCCGAATTTGTTACCCGAAACCGAAACCTTCACATCAGATTCCGATTTCGATTCCAAAACCACAAGTTCCTAACATGTTCTGTTTACGAATCAAAATACCCTGACTTTTTGCTCACCCCCTACGTATACATGCTCTCAAGTTTCATACTCCCTCCGTCCCGGAATACTCGACCCGGTTTGACCGGCACAGAGTTTAAGGGACTTGAATTAACTTATTTTATTTAATAGGTAGTATTTGATAGTGGGGTATTATTTTAATGTAGTTAGTGGGAGGTGGGTTAAGAGGTGGGGTTGGGAGAGAGTAGGAGTTGAATTTTTAATTATTTTTTGTATGGAGTAGGGGGTAGGTGAGTTAATAGGGGTGGAGTGAGAAATAATATAATATTGTTAGAATATTTCCATTTTTAGAAACAGGTCAAGTATTAAGGGACGGCCCGATAAGGAAAACAGGTCAAGTATTCCGGGACGGAGGGAGTACATTATCTCTATTCACAAATAACAATCTCCTCATTTTTATTTCTTTCAATTCTCAACTAAAAAGAGTAATCCATGCATGCAACCGCCCAAAAACTAATTAATTTTTTTATAAAAACAAAAGAGGTATTAAAGACTTTTAATCACCTTGTATTTATGGTACTGATCACATGCTACATCCGGATTAAGTGTTCCATTTCCTGAAATTTTCAAATTTGAACTTAATATTATGTTAGGAAGCGATATGATATTTACTATCAAAATAATAAATAATAAATGATACTCCCTCCGTCCTTTAATACTTGTACCGTTTTGACTGAACACGCTTGGCAATGCACAACTTTGACCACCAATATATTTAACTACATATTATAAAATCTTATAAAAATATTAATATTTTGAAAATATATATTAAGATAAAGACAACAATATTAGATCCTAGTTGAAAGATTTAGTAAGACACTCAGACAAGCTTACTAGATTGATGAGCAAAAGTATCATAAATACTAGGCGTCCTTCCATCCTGCAGTGCTGCTCCCTCCACCTACGGATATATAGTAATAGTGGTTATACATGCAATCCATGTATGACATTTAATATGAATAATTATAATTCTCTCCACCTATAGATGTACAGTAATAGTGGTTATACATGCGATCCATGTATGAGTGTATGACATTTAACTAGCTTTTGAGCCCATTTAAAGAATGGACAATTATATTAGTGGTTATTAAGCCGTCTTTTAAATTGTTAATTTTATTGAAGGTTTGTGATCTTGATTAATGAGAACATATGATTTATATATGAGTTAAATTTAAATTAAAAAACATATAGATTAGATGGTGAATTAATATTGAGAGTTAAATATGGAGATGGAGTGGAAGAGGTTGAATGAATATATGAACTAAATGGTGAATTGATGTTGAATGGGGAAGATGAAAGGGATGAGGTGTTGAAGCTGTAAAATATTTCGTATAACAAAACGAAAAAATGATAAAAGAAAATTATGGAGGAAAGATGAGGTGACACGTGTTATTTAATGATCTTTGAAAGATGGATGACACGTGTCATCGAATGGTCTATGGTGTTATTTTTTAAATACTAGGTATATATATGAATAATTATAATTCTCTGTAATTATGTACGGAGTTTATGAAAAACTAATACTTCGATATAAGGTGTGTATATGGAAAACTAATTTTTAAGGGGTTCGACCCTAAGATTTTCAAGTCACACGGCGAATTCCCCACCAAATCCACCAAATATACAATACAATTTATGATTCATATTGTAATTATACTTTATATAAATAATACGGAGTACCTGTTTTTGTTATGGTGGGATACAAACAAATAAGTATGTTTTTTAATTATCTTGACGTGATATTTATTTTATAAATAATGATGTTATTTTTTTTGAGGGAATTATAAATAATGATGTAATATATAGAGGAACAAACTATTTGGAAATAGAAATGACTTATTATAGTAACTGATGAAAAAGTGTGGTATCATTATATTTTTTATTTTAAAATATAACCCTACGGTTTTTAAATTATGGGTTTCAAAGTTCCTAAAAATCCGTCGATCATGATGTTTGAAAATTTTGATTTAAGAAGGCTGGGAACTAATAGTGTTATACTTGAAAGATAATAAAATATCTCGACACTAAAAGACATAAATTAAGGTACAATTGGAATAATATTTTGGACACTACATTATTTATCAAGAAATACTAATTTAAAGAACATGACAATTAATACACCAATTAATATATTTTGAACGTACTCAAATATTGCATAATAATATTCTCAAGGTAAATTAAAATGAATGCAAAATAAAAGTCACAAAATTAATTGGAAATAATGTAGGATAATATATATACATACAAATACTTGTTGAAATAAGAATGAGGCACCTGATAAGCAGATGTACTAGCCCCAAATACGAACTCAGGAGGAAAGTCGTTGCGGTTGTACTCATCGGCTGCAACCAAATTCAGCAGACCAAACCATAGAAACAACATCATTAATCTTCTCTGCATTTTATCCTCTCTCTTTTCCTTCCTCTTTATCTAATTACGTTGTCAGATTTGATAATTGTATTTTGATAAGTCGTTAATTAGAGGACAAGCTAAGGTTTTAAGTAGTAATTAGACATTCTCTTTAGACTTTTAAAATTAAAGCACACGTTATACGTAATGTGTTGTTGTACGTGGTCCAATCTTTATTCACTATCAACACTTGAGCACGTAAAATTCTACACGAATATTCGAACGTACGTGGTCGACATCCTATTTATTTATCATTTCGTTACTTCATTCAGTCATTATATTATTGCCACATTAATCTACTGCCATATTAGAAGAGGATGCAAACCGCAAAGTCACAATAATTAACCAATAAAAACAATGATATATGAATATATGACGATGTAGGAACATATAGATGCATAAAGCGGAATTTCAGGAAACAATTTCCTAACATCTATCACAGGATCACATGCATAACAATAATGTAGATCAGATTAAGTCGAAAGAATAATCACCTTTGTAGCGTGTTCTCCCGTTCGTATGCAAGCTTCAAAGATTTTAGAGCTCCACTTGTTGCTCCTCTACTTACCACGTATGCTAGTACGGAAGAGAACGATCACGGTCAATCTCTTGCTTTGTTTGGGAAGAACGACGTTTTAGAGAAATAGAATTAGGGTTTTTGTGTTTTCCTTTTTGTCAGATATTAAATGAACGTGATTTCTAAATCCCTGACATTATAACTATTATAATGTGAGAGTTTTAGGTTAACACAAAACCAAAGCCCAACATTCTTTCCCTTAATAGACCGGTTGCCATCGGGCCTTTTGGGCCCATTCCAATTAGTGCTTATATGTGTGACCTTATAGGATTAAATTATTTTAGTTGTAGGTCCAATCAATATTGTCCTACTAATCACATTTATTCTCTAGCAAGCAAATATGATTACTAAAATAATTAACTTATTATCTTCATAATTAATTCCTATTTGTATTTAGTAATTGCCGGAAATGTCTAAGGACATAATTCCTTCAGACGATGATGTATGTCTTTGTTTATTGTCCTCTTGAATTTGTATCTTACACTCGGTATGTACTTACTGGATGATTCGATTCCATCCATTTGTTAACATTAACCTCTTCCAATGGAGTTGAAATAGCTCATCAATATTAACTTCTTCCAATGTTCTGAAAGGGACGGAAAACTAACAAATACTCCAATTAAGCAACTCATTTTGATAAACAAAAAAAATAAAAATAAAAATAAATATTTCGTCTATTGCATTCTACCTCCGTTTCAAAGTTGTCTTTATAATATCCGTTTTATTCTGTTTTACAATGTTATTTATATTGTGATTTATACTATTTTTGGAGATGAAAATGTACCCTCTTACCCCTCTTATCCTACAAGACTACAAATTAAAATTTAGATTTTCCACTCACATTTTCTTACTTTAATCATATTTTCTTACACCCACCCAAATATCTCTTATTTATCAACATTTTAGTATACTCACCCATTTTTTACACACTTTATCATAATTATCTTAATATTTGTGCAAATAATAATTGAAAAGATCACTATGAAATAGAGGTACGTAGTAGTTATCCATTTTGACTGGACACGTTTTTTTTTTTTTTTGTTTGTTTGTTTGACATCGATAGGGTTAGAAGACAAATAGATCATGTTCCAATGATTAAAACATTAGTCTTTAAAGATTTTGGACATTTAAAGCTCCTATGTTACCCAGACTACTAAAATGAGTTCTACTAGCACTTACATAGCACTTTAAACAAAAAACATTAAAGATTGTTGAGGAAGCAATTATTTTTTTTTTGTTGGCTTTGATTGCTAGAGTAACTTCGAATACCCACATTATGCCTTTTCACTCTGGCTGAACCTTTGTTTTTTTTTTATGCAAGTTAGAAATTAATTAAAAAAAATGAGTTCCGCGAGTTTGGAGAGGTAAGTCCTCCAATAGTAGTACATCACATGCACATGAAATAATATAGTTCAAATCAAAATTTGGCTGAACATGAAACAAAGGGGGTCCATTCCCATAAATTAATACTCCTTCCGTCCCGGAATACTCGACCCGGTTTGACCGGCACAGAGTTTAAGGGACTTGAATTGACTTATTTAATTTAATAGGTAGTAGTTGATAGTGGGGTATTATTTTAATGTAGTTAGTGGGAGGTGGGTTAAGAGGTGGGGTTGGGGGAGAGTAGGGGTTGAATTTTTAATTATTTTTTGTATGGAGTAGGGGGTAGGTGGGTTAATAGTGGTGGAGTGAGAAATAATATAATATTGTTAGAATATTTCCATTTTTAGAAACAGGTCAAGTATTAAGGGACGGCCCGATAAGGAAAACAGGTCAAGTATTCCGAGACAGAGGGAGTAGTACATAACACATATATGAAACAAGGAGGTTCATTCCTACAATACACTTTGGCTGAACCTTGGGCAGTAAACAATTAGGAGAAACAGTGAGGAACTTGAAAAACAAATGAAGAGACATATCGAAGGACTTGAGTAAAATCATGAAGTGGTTGAAGTAACCTTGTGAGCAGAATGAAATGCTTATTGGGCTTATGGATCCCTTCCTATATAGAGAAGCCCATTTTATTTGTAGCAAGTTTGTGTTGCAACAGTTGAGTATTTAGGCTTCCTTGGGAAGTTTATCGTATTGTATTTTAGTGTGCCATCATGAAATACATATAGCTGGGAAATAATCAAAGGCGAGTTATGTAGTTAAGGAAGAAAGTGTGGTGAGAAAGAGATAGAAACAAAAAGTGATTGAGCAGCCTATCATCAGTGAGAAGGTTCAAATATCACTCTGATCGGAGTACCATCCACCGTCCGATTCGGCTCAAACTTTTCTAGATTCTTTGGGACATCCTAGGCTTCATATCCATGCACCAGAATGATTTTCGTTTCCTGTTTCTGTTTGTGACCTATCGTTGTTTGAATAAGCTCTGCTTTTCTTTATTTCGGACGATAATAAAAGTCGCAAGTTGCGACAACATTTTGTTGTCGCAATCTTATGTGTCGTCATTTCATTGGTATATATAGGCGCCATGTAGGTAACACGTCATCAATTTTTTTTTACTATCAATTCAATATTTTTACCATGAAAATATATAAATAAGTTAGTCGATACAAAGAAGGAAACAAATATTTATTATATTTATAGTAAATATATATTTCCTTTTATCTTATAAATTACAAATTAAAAAAATAAAAATCATAATCTAATAATATCTTTTTGTGCAATTTAAAAATACATCAATTTAATTTAAAAAATACACTAATTTATAATCTAATAATATGTTTTATGCAAATAAAAATTCATAATCATACATTACTTCATAATAGTAGAAGGGCCGTTCATTCCAGCCTCCTCACTACACCCAAGCCACCGACTCACCATCATGTTTTGCGTTCATCTAAGTACAATATAAATTAATAAGAAAAAAAGTACAATATAAATTAATAAGACACCCGGTCATCTTTTCCGTCAACAAGACACCCCGACCAGGCGACCATCTTTTCCGTCAACATCACACCCATTTTTTATTTTCTAAGTACAATATAAATTAATAAATGTATTTTTTATTTTAGTTTCCTATATCATATAAATAATTAAAAGTTTTTTTTCTTCTAATTTCCTATATATACAAATTAGAATCATTTATTCAATTTGTAAATTAGAATATTAAGATTTTCCTACCATTTTTGTAACATGTATAATAGGTTACATAATCTAAATATTTTAGTTTCCAAATACAATTTATGACACATAGGCGTGCCATGTCACCACTGTGACACGGCTTAAAGGTCGCATGTTGCGACCTTTATCATTTCCGATTTCTCAATTCCTTCCTCAATTGTGTAGCTCTTATTTTTAGTTATTGTTGGGTAATTTGAGTGCCCACTTCGTGACTTGGAATTGGGTTTGTGTAAACTATGATAACTTGATTATCACTGATTGTGATGAACAAAAAGCTCACAGCTTGTGCATGGAATTCAGAACTTAAATGCAGAAAATAGAGAAGAGGAAGAAATGGAGGCTCAATTATATTGTGTTGGATTGCTTGCCTACAAAACAACTTGCACACACTTATATAGTGCGGCACACCAATGTAAAAGAAGAGAGCAAACCCCACTAACCTTACTCCCTTGGTACAGCTCATGGCTAGTACCCATACATGTGCAGAAAAAGACAAAAAGAAGCCACATTGAATTAAAGACTAAGGCTGAGCTTAATTACTCTAATTACTCCAAGAGAGCTTATCCTTCATTACTCCCCCTCAAGTTGTGAGTGGTAACTCCCAACTTGTCCAAGAGATACTGATGTTGCTTCACAGTGAGAACCTTAGTCAGAACATCTGCAATCTGTTCATTAGATGAGACTTGTTCTGTGACAATGCTGCCATTCTGTACTTTGTCTCTAATGAAGTGACAGTCAACTTCCAGATGTTTTGTTCTCTCATGGAGTACAGGATTAGCAGCTATAGCAAGAGCAGCTTGGTTGTCACATTTTAGCACTGCAGGTGGTAGAGTGGTCAGACCTAGATCCTTCAATAAGTGTGTCAGCCAAGTTACTTCACAAGAGGTTAAGGCCATAGCTCTGTATTCAGCTTCTGCTGATGATCTAGCCACAACTGACTGCTTCTTTGCCTTCCAAGAAACAGGTGATTTCCCCAAGAAGATGCAATAGCCTGAGGTTGATCTTCTTGATATTGGACATCTAACCCAATCATTGTCACAATAAGCTGTTAGAGTGGATGTAGAGGTGGAAGCAAGCAGTATGCCTTGATTGAAAGTGCCAGCAATGTATCTTAGAAGTCTTTTGGCAACTTGCATATGAACTGAAGTAGGTTGATGCATGAATTGGCTCAAGAGTTGTACGGTAAAGGAGATGTTAGGCCTAGTGATGGTCAGGTAAATCAACCTACCCAACAACCTCTGATATGGAGTAGGGGAAGGAAGCAACTCTCCATTGTCTGTGGTTAGTTTCAGGTTTGATTCCATGGGCAGTAGAACAGATTTGACATCAACCATGTGATGTTCTTTAAGAAAATCCAAGGCATATTTTCTTTGAGACACAAAGAAACCAGATGAGGATCTGAACACTTCAAGACCCAAAAAATAGGTCAATTCTCCAAGATCTTTCATATGAAAAGACTTTGACAACATTTCTTTGAGAGTTGCAATTTCTGTCTGGTTTGTGCCACATATCAACAGATCATCAACATATATCAGTATCAAGGTAATATCTGTTAGGTTATGATACATATGAATAAACATAAACCATGCGGAAAAACCATAAAGCCAAGAAACATATTATTTACACATAATCATTTAGCATAATTCAGATGCATACACTTTGTAGCGTGCCCTCCCTAGCTGCGCCCGAACCGAACAAGAACAAGTCTTTAGGACTCCAAGTGTCGTCCCTCCGTAGATAGTCCACAGCACGTCCGGATCCGCCTTAAGCTTGACCAACTAGAATCGCTCTTAAGGTTACTAGGAATTTCGGCTATTTGGGTTGCAAGTGTTTGGCTGATTTTTGCTTGAAAATCTTACCTTTTGAATCTTCAAATCTCAATGTAAATATGTGACCCTAGGCACCTATTTATAGAGTTTATGGAAAGGAATTATAATCCTACTAGGATATGGATTTATTAATTAGAATCCTATTAGAACTCTAAATAATAAATTTAATCTTTTAGGATTAGGATTTAATCAATGCACGAATTCCGATAGGATTAGGATTCGTTACGAACACGAGCGTTGCACGACCACGAGGGAAGCACGCACCGCGCAGGCCTTACGGCCCACACGCATGAGCGCTGCCTCACAGCCCACGAGCACGCTCAGCGCGCGCGCCAGCAGCCTTGCTGGGCCTGGCCTTGCGCTGGGCCTGGCGAGGCTTGTGGCCTTCGTGTTGGGCGCTCGGCTTGCTGGGCGTGGGCCTGGCTTCGTGCTGGGCCTTCGTCTAGCAAGCCTCGTCCGATGCTAATTCGTACGATGCGCTTCCGATTAAATTCCCGGTTCCGGAATTCATTTCCGATACGAACAATATTTAATATTTCCGATTCCGGAATTAATTTCCGTTTCGAACAAATATTTAATATTTCCGTTTCCGAAATTATTTTCCGATTCCGATAATATTTCCGATTCTGACAATATTTCCGTTTCCGGCAATATTTCCGATTCCGGCAATATTTCCATTTCCGATAATATTTTCCGATACGTACCATGTTTCCGTTTCCGGCAACATCTACGACTTGGATAATATTTATATTTCCGATACGATCCATATTTCCGTTTCCGGCAATATCATCGTTTCCGGAGTATTCATTTCTTGCTTGTGACGATCTCAGCTCCCACTGAAACCAAGATCCGTCGATTCCGAATATCCATAGATGGAGTATTTAATTCCATTAAATACTTGATCCGTTTACGTACTATTTGTGTGACCCTACGGGTTCAGTCAAGAGTAAGTTGTGGATTAATATAATTAATTCCACTTGAACTGGAGCGACCTCTAGCTAGGCATTCAGCTCACTTGATCTCACTGAATTATTAACTTGTTAATTAATACTGAACCGCATTTATTAGACTTAATATTATATGCATACTTGGACCAAGGGCATTATTCCCTTCAATATCTTGGGTGTTTGACTTTGTGAACAAGCTGTAGTCTGACTTGGACTGGTTATAACCAAATCTCAGCAGTGTTTCTGAAAGTTTGGCAAACCATTGTCTTGGGGCTTGTTTCAGGCCATACAGAGATTTTTTCAGCTTGCACACAACTTTCTGAGGTACATCACATTCATCAGTACCATTCAGTTTGATTCTACTCCCAATTCCATTATAACCTTGAGGCAATTTCATATACACATCCTCATACAAGTCTCCATGTAGGAAAGCATTGGTAATCCATTTGAAATACATACAAGTCTTGCATTGCTGCTACTGCAAAGATGGTTCTTACAGTTGTCATTTTTGCCACAGGTGCAAATGTTTCAGCATAATCCTGACCATACTTTTGTTTGCACCCCAAAGCAACCAATCTTGATTTGTTCTTGTCCAGTTTTCCATCAGGGTGGAATTTGGTTTTGAACAGCCATTTACACCCAATGGTCTTCTTTCCTGGAGGCAAGATACATATATCCCAAGTATCATTGAGTTTCAATGCATCCAACTCTCTATTCATGGCATTGACCCATTTTGATTGTGTGATAGCTTGTCTGAAGGATATTGGGTCACTGATGTTGCTCAGAGTCACCAGGAAGCAATAGAATGTATTGTGAATCTCACAATCAGCCAAATTAGCTATGTGTTGAGAATTTGGGTTATTCTTCATCACATAGTCTTTTGACCACACTGGAGCTGAGTGAAATCTGGATGATCTTCTTGGAGCCACATCTTCAACATGTGGAACATTGGGTTCTTCTGAATGTTCTTCTTCAGATTCAGGTTCAGTGACTTCATGGATTTGGGTAGGTGAATCAGTTTCAGGAATGTTGTTGTTGTTTCCAACAGGTTCATCATCACTGTCATTGTAAAACATGTCAAACAGATCAGATGATGGAAAAAGGTTTGTGTTTGGCTGGGTTTGAGGTAGAAGTTTCATGTAGGAGTTTTCAGCATTTAAGTGGAAGGGAAAGATATGTTCCTTAAATTTCACATGCCTTGTCACCATAACTTGTCTTGTAACTAGGTTCAACAGTCTGTAACCTTTTTGAGATGATGGGTAACCCAACATGACACAAGGCACTCCCCTTGCCTTGAACTTATCAGTAGTGGTCTCACTCTCAAGTGTTCATACTCTGGATGTTTGTTGTGAAGAACTTCAAATGGAGTCTTGTTTTCAAGTATCTTAACAGGCAGTCTGTTTATTATATGACCAGCTGTCATCACACAATCACCCCAGAAAAGCAAAGGCAATGAGGCTTGGAATCTCAATGCTCTTCCCATTTCCAGCACATGTCTATGCTTTCTTTCCACTCTTGCATTCTGTTGAGGTGTTCTCACACATGATGTTTGATGGAGGATTCCATTTTCAGAGAAAAACTTCTGACATTCTCCATCATCAAATTCCAGGGCATTATCAGTTCTCAAGTGTTTGATGGATTTACTGAAATGATTTTTTGCATAGTTCTGAAACATTACAAGGGTATACAGGGACTGAGATTTGTATTGCAACAAGTATATCCATGTCATTCTTGAATGATCATCAACAATTGTCATGAAATACTTGAATTTGTTCCTTGTTTCCACTCTGTAAGGACCCCAAATGTCCATGTGCACCAATTCAAATATCTCATTAGCATGGGAAGAACTCAGATTGAAAGGTACTTTTGCAAACTTGGCCATGGGACAAATGATACACACTGCATCATTCTTTTCTGTCAGATAGGCTTCACACACTCCAAGTGTTCAAGTTTTGAGAGAGAGGCATGACCAAGTCTACTGTGCCACATTGTGTATTCTTCAGCAGCTTTGTTTGCAGCAAAGCCAAAAAAAGTGTTCTTAGTTTGTTTCAACGGATTTTTCATGAAATGCCCCTGAGGTTTGCATTAATGCACCAAATACCCCTAAACTTTCCAAAATGCACCAAATACCCCTGAGGTTTAGTATAAATACACAAAATGCCCACAAGGCTAACGGACGTTAAGTCCCCGTTAGCTTATGTTTACCTTTTTGCCCTTAATAAACCGTTTTCTCTACTTATTCTAACATTAACCCTTAATTACATTAATTAACCCTTAATTAAATTAATTAATCTCTTAACAAATCAAAAATCAATTACCCAAAATTTTTTGGATTCTCCATTGCTGCTCTAATTCTCCATTGCTGCTCTGTCTTCACCACCTTCTTTCTCTCCATTGAGTAAAGCACCGCAATCCCGCATGTTAGCCCCCGCCATAACTGCCCTCCAGATTTTGCCATTAAACATCGATAAACAGCATAAAACTATTAAGGGAATTATGAGGGGACCTAGACCATTATTAACATTCAAGGAAAATTAAAATCTAAGGAAGCTGGGTAAAAAATAGGTGCAATATCATGATTATCATCATACTAGCAATAGCAGCAGTTTTATTGATTTTTCCCCTCCGCAATTTTGAAGAGAGGTTGAACATCAATTTTGAAACAAAACCAAACATAGAACAAGAAGGTGGTGAATCAATTACCCCCAATTTTCTCTGTCTTCACCACCTTCTTTCTCTCTAATCCCTTCTTCAAACCCATCACTTAAAACCCCATTTTCTCCCTTCTCTCACACACCCAAATCGATTGAACAAGACCCAAATCGAGGCTCAGATCTGTCGCTTTGTTTCTCGCGACGATCTGGGCGTGCCTTTGGTCCGCTCGAGCACACTAGTGTCGGTGGCGGTGTGGGGAGCTGGTGAGGAAGAGAAGGGGTTAGCGGGGCGGTGTGTGGTGGTGGTGAGGAAGAGAAGGGCTGGTGTCGGTGGTGAGGAAGAGAAGGCGCTGGTGTCGGTGGCGGTGTGGGGTGGTGGTGAGGAAGAGAAGGGGTTAGCAGGGCGGAGTGTGGTGGTGGTGAGGAAGATAAGGGTTGCAATGGAACATGGTGGTAGCTGTCATGGAAGGGGAGAGAGAGAAAAAAATGAAAAATCAAAAGGGAAAAAGAAAAAATAAAAATAAAATAAATTAAAAGTTAAAGTTAACAGATAATTTAACGGAGTTAACGGAAAATAGCTATTTTGGCCATTTTGTGTATTTATGTTAAACCTCGGGGGTATTTGGTGCATTCTGGAAAGTTTAGGGGTATTTGGTGCATTAAGGCAAACCTCAAGGGCATTTCATGAAAAATCCGTTGTTTCAAAGTTTCAACATCATTTTTCTCCAGGTAGTAAAGGCCATTTCTTGCCTTTCCTACACCTAGAGTCTTCTTTGTCTTGCTGTCAGCTATTACACAGTGTGTAGGATAGAAGAACACTTCATAGTTGCTTTCTTTGATCAGCTTTTGCACAGAAAGCAAGTTATGTTGGAATTTTGGCACACACATCGCATTTTTCAGAACAATGTTTGTTCCAATAGTTGCTTTTCCCATGTGGGATATCATGGCAGTTTCTCCAGTTGGTAGATTGATTTTGGGACCACTCTTTGCAGCAATTGGTTCAGTCAGATAATGGAGATGAGGAGTCATATGACCTGAAGCTCCAGAGTCAACTATCCATGCATCACTCAGTTATGCAGCATGATAGCAAGAGATCGTACCAGAGAAATGTATATCCAACTCATCATCAGTATCAGTGTGCCTGGAAGTTAATTTGGACACCACGTTAGGCAATAACTTAGCTAGTTGATCCAATTGATGTGGTGTGAACAACACACCTGTTTCAGACTTTGTTTCAGTACTCTGAGCAGTTGCTGCAACTCTGGTAGAGTTGTTTTTTCCCACATTCCACTTTGAATAGGATGATGATGCCCCACTTTCTCGATTGCCAGGTTTTGCAGCAACCTTTCCATGCCTAGAATGCCACTTTGGATATCCAATGATGGTCCAACATTTTTCAGTCAAGTGACCCTTCACACCACATGCCTTGCAAACAGTTTCCACTCTATCTGACTGGGTTTTGGTAAACATAGCAGACATTTCAGTCTCAGGTCTAGTGAATTTCAAAACCTCTCTTTGGGATTCTTCCTGTTGTAACACTGCACAAGCACTTTCAACAGTGGGAAGGGGAGTCATCATCAAGATTTGACTCCTTTGAGGTCCATATTTGTCATTCAGACCATTCAGGAACTGAAACAACCTGGATTCCTCTTTCTATTGGTCAACAACTTCCAGCAATTTTTTAATATAATCAGTTATATTGGTGATAGCAGGCAACATATTCATAGAGTCTAGTTCTTCCCACAAGACACTCAGAGCAGTGTAGTAATCATTGATTGAACTAACATTTTGTTTAGTATTGTAGAGGTCTTTGTTTATTCCGTATTTTCTAGACCCATGAGTCAAAGAAAACCTAACTTCAAGTTGACTCTAGATTTCTTTAGCAGAGGTAATGTAAAGAATAGATTTTTTTATGGAGGAAGAAACATTATTATGTATCCAAGCAATGACCATATTGTTGCATATATCCCATATATAGTTCAGATTTTACCTCATCTTCAGTGTCTTGCACTGTTGCACCAGTCACAAACCCCATCTTTCTTTTAGATGACAGGTTGATTTCCATGCTTCTTCTCCAAGCTCTGTAATCACCAGCTCCTTGCAGTTTATCAATGCTTATTGAACTTGTATTATTAGAAGGATGGAGTAACAAATTGGTTCTGTATGTCAGCAAATGTCAGTTTTGACGACATTCTGATTTGGAGAGAAAGATACAAGCTTTCTTAGGGAAGAAGAAAGTTTTGATAGAAGGAGAAAGAAAGAGAGATTCACAGAGGATTCAGACAGACAAAAGAAGAGAGAAAAGGAGAAGAACAAAAGAATGAGAAAGAAGGTTTTTCAGATTCAAAGATCAAAGCTTTGGATTTTAATGAAGCAACGTTCTATTCCATATACACAGGCTTGGCTCTGATACCATGATAATTTGATTATCACTGATTGTGATGAACAAAAAGCTCATAGCTTGTGTGTAATACCCCGAAATTTTAAATTCGAATTATTAAAATTGAAAATATTTATTAACTTAATTTCGTTTTAATTAAATTACGAATAATCGAATTTCGTTATTTTAATCGTTTTTACGAATTATTTTAAACGATAAATTTATAGATTGAAATTATTTATTTTCGTTAACGATAATTTATTTATTTTTAAGGAATTATTTTAATTAAACATTTTATTACAAATTCTGAATTTTTGCCAAATATTGTGAATTTATTATTAAAAAAAAAAAAATGAAAATGTCAGCTTTATTTTCTTGCTCCCCACGCACAAACCAGGAAGACAAATCTTCCTTCCTTCCCCCAATTCAGTCAAAAATTCAACCCTTGGACCCCAAGTATACCTACTTACAAATTCAGAAATTAAGGAGAAATTTCAACAACAAACAAAACACAATTTCAATTTCAATCTCAAAAATCAAATTCAATTTCAATTCTTCTCCTCTTTTTGTTCCCTGATTCGGACCAACCACCACCACCACCTCCGGCAGCCACCGCGCACCATCATCCTCACCACCACTCCACCACCCCGCACCTCCCGACCACCCAGAACCACCGAACACCACCACGCCACCACCACAACTCCCTCCCCTGCTCTCTCCTCCTCTCGCGTCCCCTGCCTCCTTCTTTCTTTCTCCTCTTTCGCCCCACGCCACCACCACAACCACCACACCACCAACACCACTCTACTCCTCCGACCACCATCAACAACCTCATCCACCAAATCACCGCCCAGAACCACCCTGCGTCTCCCCCTCTCCCTCGCACCTTCCCCTCCCCTGTTTGGCAAATCACCACCCCCCCATCCCCTTAACTGCTCCGCCGTCGCGAAACCACCTCCACCATCGCCGTCGAAATCCCCGGCAAAGCCCAGCCCAGCCAGCCTCCACGCCCTCTTCCTCTCTTCCTCCCTCCTCCTCTCCTCTCTTCCTTCTCTGTTTTTCTTTGCTCGTGCCTCAACCAAAACCAAACAAAATAAAAATCAGATTCTTTAGCCTTGTTTTATTCTCCTCAAACCCCTATTAAATTGGGCCAACTAACCATTTGGGCCTTTGGTAAGACCAATCTGAAAATTCAGATTTTAAATTTAGCAATATTTATGTTTTAATAGTTTTTATGATATAATTATTTACTAATAAATTGATTATATTTTCAGGTTTAATTATCAAATATCGATTTTACTAAAATAAATTACTTAGCCTGAATTAACAAAAACGGAATTTTTAATATTATTTACTTGAAAATCAATTATAATATATATATGTATTTCGATTGAAAATTCGATTAATAATAACATTTTCGTTAAATTTCGAAAGTATAATTTTATTAAAAAAAAAAGTTCGTTATTTATATTAAAACTCGTTATTTATAAAATTCATTACTTATAAAATTTATGATTTTATAAAATATTGATTTTAAATTATATTATCGATTTAACTAAAATAAGTTACTAAATGGATTTATCAAGGAAAAAATTTAAATAAGATTTTCGTGTAAGTTAATTAAGGAAAATATATATATATTTTTCGATTGAAATTTCAATTAATTATATTCTTCACTAAAATTGGCATTTAATTATATTTTCATTAAAACTATGAAATTATATATTATTTTTAACATTATTATTAGAAAATTGGTTAATTATAAAGTTTCGAAATTATTAAGTTAAATTATTTATCAATTTGGTACTAATTCAATTATTTAATATTTTTAAAGAAATTGGACTCGGAGCTTAGGACGAACGAACCAACGAAAATCCTTAGCAAAGTCGTGGAAGTGAGGTAACGGCTATTGCTAGTACCCGCAATCCCTTTATAAATGTATTACGAAATTATGACGTTATGATTGGATTTATGAATTAAATGTTTTGACATGTTTTATGGATTGTGGGAATGAATTATGATTTGTTTGAATTATTCTTTATAATGTGATTTGATTGAGTTTTCTCATAAAATGATGTTTATATGATGCGTTGAATGAAATGATGTTTTATGGATCCCAGGATCTAATTGATGTTTTATGATATAAAATGAGTTATGTTATTTCGAATTGAAATACAAGCCAAGGCTTGGTAAAATTACATACAACATGATAAATGAAAGTGAAAGAACTGGTTTGTCTGGCGGTATATAAACTACCATCTTCCTATCTATCGGTCATGCATGCACCACGGACACCTGTCCACCAATGGATTACGAGCCCAGGCTCCCATGGTTTATGAGCCCAGGCTCAGGGCCCAGGCCCCATGTTACGATGAGCCCAAACTCTTATGGGCCCAGGCCCAGTGGAGAATTCCTTCACGGTTCGTACTTGCCGACAACTAGCATGTTAAACTGCAAAGTTTATGAATGAATTAAATGTGATGTTTTGTTAAATGTTTTAACCATTCTACTCTCCGTGTGTTATTAAATAAAATGAATTGAAATGAATTTACGCTGCTAGGATAGTTCGTTACTGAGTCTTCGGCTCACCGTTTTGTTTTCCGTTTTAGGTACTGCGGGGGGATGATGGACACAAGTAGTGGCGAGGAGTTTCACTTTAATATTATCCACCTAGTTTATGTTTACGGTTCTAATAGTTTTAATAGATTTAATTAAAGACTTTTAGTAAGTTATGCACTTTTATTTTGATAATATAAAGGAATATATATATATATATATATTTTGGAGTATTTAAAGGCTTATGATTGATGGTTGCCTTGTAATTTCCGAAAAGGAAGTTACGGCAGGTAATGTCCCGACCAATTAGGTTAATTCCGCTGCTAATTATGTGTTAATTATTGAATTAGAGGTCGGGGCGTTACATTGTGCATGGAATTCAGAACTTAAATGTAGAAAATAGAGAAGAGGAAGAAATGGAGGCTCAATTATATTATGTTGGATTGCTTGCCTACAAAACAACTTGCACACACTTATATAGTGCGGCACACCAATGTAAAAGAAGAGAGCAAACCCTACTAACCTTACTCCCTTGGGACAACTCATGGCTAGTACCTATACATGTGCAGATAAAGACAAAAAGAAGCCACATTGAATTAAAGACTAAGGTTGAGCTTAATTAGCTTAATTACTCTAATTACTCCAAGAGAGCTTATCCTTCATTAAACTACCTTTATCATAATAAGAGCAATTTGGATGAACTCCTTTATCGGTCCCGTGGTTTTCACTCTTCACATCGAAGGGTTTTCCACATTAAATTATTGTGTGTTCTTGCTTTATTATTAACTTGTTCAATTGATTATCTACTGTGTGATTGTTGGTATCTTTGGGGTGTTGAAATTGCTGGAAATTGTTGATATTGCATTTTTGTTGGTGACTTTGAACAAACTAGTTGCATAATTTTTGCTTGAAGTTTGTTTTGTCATTCGATTATTTTCGCAGAAGGTGTGTTTGCCTTCACAATGCTCACAAACAAACTGAGCCACACTGGTGGCTCAATACCCTTTAGATCAGGTCCTCGGTGGGTAACTCGCTCCCTTTAGATAAGGGTCGGGCACATTCAAACTAGTAAACATGCTATAAATCTTCAAAGTTTCCATTTGGGAAACAATTTTTAGAAATGAAATTTTGAACATAATTAGAACACATCTAATCACTTTATCCTAGAACCTCATAAACCACCTTAAAAAGTTAGCAACGTGGCCAAGACCACAACCTAGGTTGGTTGACACGTATTTTACACAAAGCCAATCCCACAACCCCTCCATATATCCTTCAACGATACACAAACACACGAAGAACATTATCCACCCATTAACAAAACTGGGAGAAGCAGCAAGGACTCACTAATCTCATAAGTAAAAGCACACAAACAACAAACAGAAAATTAATTGAAGTCGATCAACAGCCTCTGAATATTTATTTTGGTCCATTTTTCGGAATTCAGAGGCTTGTATTTATAGTGCAACTGGTCGAATAAATATAGACCTTTGAAGAGATCGAAATTCACTAAAACTGCAAAGGCAGTGCTAGAAGATTCTAGCGCTAGCCTAACCAGCGCTGGAAAACAACAGCGCTGGTAATGACGCGTCATATGTGTTAGAATCTGAGTCATCGACAACTCATTCTGGAATGCCTTTTTCTCAAAACCGGACAACACAAAGAACTGATCAAAAACCGGACAACACAAAGAACTAATCTCAAAAGCTGCCAGTTTTCCAAAACCAGCCGATTATCGGTGCACTTCAAGAAATGCCTTTTAAGTCCGTTTTCTAACTTGCGCTCAAAACCTGCCAGTTTTGGAAAACATGGCAGGCAGATTTTGAGAAACCTGCCGATTTCGGAAAACCTGACAGGAAGGTTTTGAGCGCACTTTTCCATCTTTAAATTACAACATGAGATTCTACTTTGAATCGATATGACATTATGTAATCGAGTTGTAAAATCCTACACATTTGCTTTAAAACAGAAAATACAATAGTTGCTTTAACATAGGTGTAAACGCCTTATATGGAAGTGTGCAAGTTACAACAGAATTATTTTTATTATAAGATATCATACTGGTAATCCAAATGACATAATGTCATTAATTAATCTATCCAAAGAAAAACAGGAAGATCCATCTTTCTCTACGGATTGTTTAGCCAAATTTGCAAATGCAATTGTGTTTTGTAAAAACTCACTTTTCCTTGTACCCATGAGATCCCTTACCATATTCTCTATCACAATTCTATCACATGTGTCTTTCATGTCCAATCCAAACTTCCAAACATGGCTTACATATCTGCTAATCACGAGTTGATCTACATAATGAGGCCAACATATCATAGGCACTCCTGCCACAATACTTTCTATTGTCGAGTTCCATCCACTATGAGTTAAGAATCCTCCAATAGAAGGATGACTTAAAATCTCTTCTTGTGGACCCCAATTGGTGATGAAACCATTTTCCCTCACACCCTTCAATAGGCCACTAGGGAGTTGTTGTTGTTCATGGACAATATCATCGTCCATCCCAATTACAGACCGTGGTCTTTGAATCCATAAAAACCGAGACCCGCTATTTACCAATCCTTGCCAAAACTCAATGAGTTGATCTTTGGTAATGACCACCTGACTTCCGAAGCTACAAAAGATGACACTTTTTGAAGGTTGATTATTAAGCCAGTCAATGCAACTTCTATCTTCATGCCAAAAACTATTCGAACAATTATAAGATCGAATAGTTTCTTCTTGTTTGGATAATTTTGCCATTAAGTGTTGATGGAGTGGACCAACAACATAAATATTATTGGTTGGAAAATGAGAGCAAATGAAGGAAAGCAGTGGTTGTTCTAAATCTTGAAATGTGTTCAATATGAAGCCCGACGCCTTGCTGAATTGTTTTGCCTGCTCTGAAATACGCTGGATCATAACTTCACTAGTTGGATTGTTGGTTCTACAAAAATCTGGAAGATCACGCCGTCTTAATATATTTCCCATTCCGGGCACATTAACTACGGCTTCCATGTCCTCATTTTCTGCAACAAAAATATGTATCACATAAAACCGGCCTCTATCAAAACACAAAGGGTCTTGCACGCACAATAAATGGATTGTACTAGCTTCTTGGTAATTTTTGCCACTTTTTTTTAAAAAATAAAAAAATTTAACATGTTTTGATTAAATTTTATACAAAGTATATTATAAATTTTTTATGGAAAAATTAACATTTCGAAGGGTTACATATTTACCTTAAACATTTCAAAGTGATTTTTTGATGAAAAATGTTTAAAAAGATAAGGACCTTTTATCAAACTGGCTACTGTTATAATTTTATTTACCAAAATGTAAGTAATTTGTATTTTCTTGAGTTTATTTTTTAGATGAACCATTCCCTTTTTTATCAAAACAGCAAAAACAAAAATGAACCATTTGCTTTGCTAATAGCCGCAAAGTATACTCAAATATAATCAATCCAAAACATAAATGACAAACCAAAGAACAATTACTTTGTACTTTATTTTTAAAGAAATAATAACTTATACCCCTTACTCCATAGTATACATTAGAAAAAAACTATAGTACAAACATATGGAAACAAAATTTACATGCATTTGAAGTAGAATATAACATCTGAAACAAAATACATTCAATCAAAAATTCCTTATATTGTACGGAGTACTTTGAGTTTCGATTTCTTATTAGATTGAAACCAAAATTAAAGAACATTGCATATAATGAAATATAATTGAGTCTCACATATGCATGAAAAATAAGTCAGTTGGGAAAATTGGAAAACGCCAGGCTCCAGTGATGCCAACTTAAATATTAAAAAGATAAAAAGAACCCAAAATTTATATATAAAAATCTGGCCCCCTAAAAAATCCACATCAGTTCACTATTTTAAAAATTAATTCAAACCGAACCGGTTCACTAAAAAAAACTCAAACCGGTTCATTGATTTTTACTTCAAAGTCAAAAATAGTAGCTAGTTTGGGAAATAGCATTAAAAAATAGTCATTTTGATAAATAAAATGGTAGAAGTAGCTAGTTTGGTAAAAAATCCGATAATTAACACATCCACCCCTTACATCATTATTATAAGAAAATTAACTCAAATTGCTTAATATTTGTGTCAATCAAAAAGTAACTTCTAAAAAAATACGAAAATAATATTGTCTATTGACTTTTAGAAAAATAAAATAAAATGTTACCTTGAAACGGAATTTCACCAGCTTGAATCAAGATGGGAAGACAAAGATAAACCCAAAGGCAAGAAGGACCAATTGTATCAAAATATATGACCGGGATTCGAGCGTCTTTACCAACATCCAAAGCAAAGTTGTAAGACCCATCTGGTATCATACATGTTATTGGTTTTTCTCCTGTCGTACTATCATTATTTACTAGCATTTGCCTGAGAAGTGGGCGGCTCTCAGCTTCCACAGCCTCCAGCATCTCCATAAACTTATCGCTACCGCGAGGATGATTTTCCGGTAGACCGTCTCGGAAAGTCAGGATAGTAAATCCAGGGTAAGTGTTAAAGCGGGTGGCCACATTGGTGTGGTGGAGGAGACGGTTGTGGACGTGCTCGGAGGTGAGGAAGGTGATACTGATTTGACCATTAGAGGAAAGGAGAATGAGCTCGGCTAGTTTAAGCATAGAGTTCACTGCACCTTGGATTGGCAACGGGAACATTAATATGTGACCACTAGCGGTTGCCGAAAGTTGCTCCATTTCTCAAACAACAAATGCTCTTTTCGTATGTTTTTTCAACTTGATAATAGCCAGCTCATAGTGGATAATTAAAATCTATTTTTTTTTTTTTTTGACGGAGTACCAACTTTCATTTTGTATCGGTAACGACAAATATAGTACTCCGTATGTCAGACCAACCCTTTTTTTTTTTTTTTTTTTTTTGGGTTTTTAAACGACACCCGTATTTTCCTAAAATCACCCATATTTAATTTAGAAAAGTACAATTTTACCCTTTTGATGTTCAACCTCTCAAATAATAATAATAATAATAATAATAATAATAATAATAAATAATAATAATAATAATTAAAATACAAAGTATGTATCAGTTATAAAAAAAAAAAAAAAACGATAACACTAAAATATCAGTTATCATCATCAACATCAACTGTTCAAAAGATTGAGTGGATGTTGATAAACTCGTCATCATCGATCATCGACATCATCAACGTTATCATCGATCATCATCATCAACAAATATCGCTTCATCATCGATCATCATCAACATCACCAGTGTTATCATCATCAACATCAACCCAGACCGTCATTGTTGATGCTGCGTGATGTTTTTTTTAATAAAACCACTGCACACAGCAATTGCGCCGGCGGTACAATTGTAACCATTGCGCCGGCCACACGGCCACCGCGCACAAGATTTGCGCGGTCTCCGTGTTACCGGCGCAAGGACTGTGCGCGGCAGCGTTGCCGCCAACGCAATGACTGTGCGCGGTGGTTTTTATTAGCGTGTGTTTAGCGAACCACTGAAGCTAATTACGCTAACTAAATCTTTGACTTGACTAATGCTACAAGATTACAATCCATTACAATTATACATAATATTTGCACCAAAAAAAAAATTAATATATTAACATATACTCTAATATTATTATTATTATTATTATTATTATTATTATTATTATTGGAGGTGGTAAACATTAAAAGGGTAAAATCGTATTTTACAGCTCTAAATGAGGGCGATTTTAACAAACGCGGGCGTCGAATAACGATACACTTTTTTTTGTACACTTAAAAATATTAAATTTTTATATATAAGGCAATTTTATATAAAAATACTACCTTGATTTCATATGAGTTAAGCAATTGAATCAATTAATTAAGTACTATAATTAATTAGTTAAGTAATGGAATTAATTAGTTAATCAATTGAACTAATTATTTAAGCAATGAAACCGATTAATTAATCAATTAAAGTGATATTTTCAGTAAGGTGGTGTTACACAAAAGTTGTCATAGAAATAATATTTCCTCCATCCCAATTTAATTGTCGCATTAAGTTTTTTCATGTGAGTTTTATGCGATAAGTAGATGTTGTTTTATTGGAGATAATGGAGAAATATTTTACTCCTGTCGTGAATAAACAGGAGCAGTAAAGGAGAGAATATTGTTGTGTCTGTTATTCCATATAGTACCGGGTATATATAATATACAATATATAGTTAGAGTTTTACTGAACCCTAGAATATTTCGGAGATATTAACGGGGGTATAATGATCATCCATATTATATTTCATGACACTCCCCCTTGAATGTCCATTATACAAAAATAAAAATTTCTCTCTTAAAATAAAAATATTTCCTAATGCGGGTACGATGCTGCCTCTTTAAAAACCTTACCAGGAAAATCCAGTGGGAAAAAGAGTGCAGCGCGCATCTACTCCCCTCTCATGATTACAAAACTTGAGATCTTTGAGACGACGCAATCCAATCTGGTAAGCTAATTTCTTGAAAGTGGCAGTTGGAAGCGCCTTGTTAAATAGGTCTGCCAAATTTTCACTTGAACGAATCTGCAGAACATGCACATCACCATTCTTCTGCAGGTCATGGGTGAAGAAGAATTTTGGTAAAATATGATTTGTTCTATCACCTTTGATGTATCAATCCTTGAGGTGCGCAATGCATGTTGCATTATCCTGATGAATCATATTTGTATAGGGTAATTTTGGTGCATTTAGGTTGCATTTCTAGGCATTCGTCTCATTTTAGTTGCATTTAGAGTCGCATTTGCATAAGTTGTCGTTATTGTACTCTATTGCGCCTCGTTCGTGTTTTCTTTAATATTTCAAGTGATTTTATGGCCATTTGGATGCTTTCGGAGTGTTCAAAGTTGATTTGGATGATGAAAGAATGAGATGTTGACTCCAGGGTCATTACATGTCTCTCGGGATAACTTTTGAGTCAACAACGAAGATAAACGTTATTTTTCTAAGCATTAAAACGGAAAAGTGTTCACTCTTTTGATGATATCTCAAGTTCAACAGATCGGAATGAGACGATTTTTATTGGGATAGAAAGTAGGCTTGAAGAGCTTTCCAACGATAGGTCACACGTCCCTAGGGGAGTTATGGAACAAGAGTTATGACATAAACGCTTCGCCCAATAATGCAGCGAGGGATCACTCGCCTCCAGCAAGGGATGTCCCTTGTGCTCGTCCCCGTGCTGCCCACACCAACTCGTCGCGCACCAGCATCCCAGCCAGGAATCACTCGCGGCCAGCGAGGGATCTCGTGCTGCCTTCCATCGCGCACTAGCATCATCCTAGCAAGAGAAAGAGTGATATACTAACTTTTGATAGTGGGAAGAGAGAGGTAATAAAATGTAATACCTCCGTTTCAACAAGATCTTTACGCTTCGCGTTTTAATCAGTTTCATAATGTTCTTTATACTTTGCTTTATTCTATTTTTGGACATGAAAATTTACTACCTTATTCTTCTTACCCCATAATATTTACCATTTTCTACTCACTTTTTCTTACTTTGTTCATTTTTTTCTTACACCACCCACCTTTTTACACATTTCTCGTACTTTATCCACATTTTATTATAGTCAACTAACTTTCCTACTTTTGTCTTAATATTTGTGCAAATGGTAACTGTAAAGATCTTTCTGAAACGGAGATGGTAGTAGGTTTATGTCATAAAAGAAAAAACAACAATTAAATTGGGATAAATGAAAAAGAAAAAGTGTAACGAATAAATTGGAAAGAAAAGATTAATAAACAAATTTTTGAATTGCCAAACATTAATAACCAAATGGTGCAATTTTTTTTTAAAATAAAAAGCTGGAGAAAAATAAGTAGGTACAGAGTATTTCCTTTCCTCTACAACTCACATGTGATTATAAGTGAATTTCATTGATACAGTAAATACTCTGTAGTAATGAAGACTGGGTGCAATTTCAATTCCGGTTTTACTGGTTAACCATTTATTAGCTTATGTCAGATCGTATTAATTACTTCTGTGAACTTGAGAAGAGACTCAATAGTTTCTTAATTGACCGCTTTCGTTGACTTTTAATTAGTACCCATAAGGTTGCAAGTTGACACAATATTTAGTTGTCGTAATTTTACGTGTCAGTGTTTAATTAATTGGTACATATACGCGTCACGTAAGCTATTCGTCATCAAAATATTTTTACTAGGATTTTTTGTCATTTAACACCTTACAAAAACTGGTTTTTGTAATTTAACACCTTACTTATTTTTTATTGTTTTTAAACACCTTAAAAAACAAAAACATTTAGAAATCAACACCACTTGACAATTTTTGTTAGAAAAAAACATTAGTTTTTAATTATGCTAAAGTTCCCAAGGCATGATATGGTGGTAAACAACTCCTACCATCAAATTATGCTTTGAAGTTATAGCATGATTAAAAATCAACTTATTTTCTTATGGAAATCGCTAAGCGGTGTTGATTTATAAATTTTTAGATTTTTAAGGTGTTTAAATATAATAAAAAATAAGTAAGGTGTTTAATTGCAAAAACTAATTTTTGTGAGGTATTAAATGACAAAAAATTCTTTTTACTATGAATGCAATATTTTTACTATGAAAATATATAAATAAGGTAGTCGATATAAAAAGGGAAAAAATTAGAATATTAAGATTTTTTTACTTTTTTTGAAACACCTATACTATGTTATAAGTTAAATATTTTAGTTTCCAATTTAAATCATGACACATAAGCATGTCATGTCATCATTGTGACATGCCTTAAAGGTTGCATGTTGCAACCTTTATCATTTTTGCTCCATAATTACTCCCTCTGTCCCTTTTTATTTTTTACGTAATTTATTTTGGTTGTCCCATATCTTAATCTTTACATCAAATCTCTCACGATTCTCTAATGTCAGTGGATAAAATGAAAACATTATAAATAAACATAATTTGCATTGTTTAAATACAAAAAGAAAAAGTATCAATCCACATTAAAATAGTTAAATCGCGTGTATAATGCCAAACTTAATTAAATAAAAAGGGACGGAAAGATCGAGTAATACACTAGGACCTGTGATTAAGCAATGACTTGGAAACAAATTGTATTAAAAGTTTAAAGTACAAGTTTAAGTCTGGATGTTACTACCTCCCTTTCGGAAAGATCTTTACAGTTACTATTTGCACATATATTAAGACAAAATTAGGTGTGTTGGTTGAACATAATAAAATATGGATGAAGTAAGAGAAATGTGTAAAAAGGTGGATGCGTGTAAGAAAAAATGAATAAAGTAAAAGAAAGTGAGTAGAAATTGGTAAATATTGTGGGATAAGAAGGGTAAAATAGTAAATTTTCATGTCCAAAAATTGAATAAAGCAAATTGTAAAGAACATTATGAAACGGAATAAACCGGAAAGCGTAAAAACCTTTTTAAAACGGGATAATAAATACTAGTTGTACGTAGTAGATATTAATTAATTATTAGTTCCCAAAATATGGTTTATACACCCGGGTGCACAATGTTCACTGTACACCCTATTTTACAAAGAACATATTGTTCATACCCAAAGAACATATTGTTCATATCCAAAGAACATGTAGCCAATGAACATATAGTTCAAATTCATAGAGCATATAGTTTAAATATTTCACTAGCACATGTACATTGAAATCGTTCTCAATATTCATTAGATTTTCAATAAATGTTTAACAGGGTGCACAATGAGCACTGTGCACCCGGGTGTATAATCCCAATTGCGATTAATTCTTACATATATGTTACGTGAAGCTTCCTGCTAACAATAATAACAGCAGGTACCTTAGTTTGAAAAGTAATGGAATTGTATGACTTTGGAGCTCGGTCATATCCGGCCTTACCGCTCAAGTTGATGCCTAGTATAAGCTACAATAATTTTTTATTGACATTTTAAATAATAATTAACTTCAACAAGCAATTACGTACGCAGTTATAATTATTAAATACATGAAATCAAGTAGACTTACGTACATGTCATAATTAAAATGAGCATGATTATATTATGGAAATGGATCTTTCATCTAGAGCTTGCTACGTACTAACATGAGGTGCCTTAGACACTAACGAAGTAAATTCTAAATCAGTTTCGAGTTTGGCCATATCCTCGACGGTCAAATTGATATAAGCTATAATGTCCTTGGTTGATGGAGAAGCAGGAATCAAAATGATCAAATTGGTGAACATAAGTGTTGCGGATGTAACCCAAACTGGCTTCCCCCATCCAAAATCAGCCTCATACACCGGCAAACTGCTTATATTGCTAAACCCATGTGCGATTATCTCTCCTTTGCTCTCCCTTTCAAAATGTTCTATCATATATCTCAAGTCCTCTTTACCATCTTGCATCTTTCTTATGAACAACTCATCATCACCTATTATTTTTCTAACAGACTCCTTCATTTCAATTCCCACAACAATAACGACGACTCATTAGTATCATTGTGTGGACTCATCTTTGATATGGCATTGACAACCATGTTACCAAAATAATAAGAATCCTTATCAGGTGGACTAACTCGAGGACGAATATTAACCGCTTGAGACACTTCATGTGGAATACTCTTATGAGTATGACATGATGCCTTGATCCTACTCCAAATAAATGCCGATAAAACCATGCACCGGGAAGGGAGACATTCCTCACCAATTTTATAATTAGTACCTTTGATAAACATTTTCGACCTTAGGAATTCTAACTTATCATTGCTAAACATGAACCACTTTGTCACCGGCCTATCCTTAATAACATCACTATTATTATTATTTGTAGAAAATAGTGTCACATGGTAATGGTATGTGTACTATGTGAGCTGTATGGTTGTGTATGGCAGCCTTCTATTGGTTGTCTTGTAGTATGTGCTGTCCTTTTTGTATTGGTTTGCTTTCCTAGGTTAGAATCTTCCTAGGGAATGTAGTTAGCCATATATATATATGGGATGTATGAGGAGCGCAGCCGCGAGAGAATGAGCAGCACAAATTTTGTGCCTTGCTAAACAAGAAATGAAAACAACAATCTTGCTGAAACATCTTTGATCTTATTTTCTTCATGGTATCAGAGCAGGAAACGCTCTAAACTCAAACAAAATTGTATTTTCTTTTGAAAGTTTCAATCTTTAAGGAAGCAAGATGCCAGATGATGGAGATAGTAGTGAAAATCAAAATGGGAATGCATATGCAGATCCTTATTATTTAGCCAACTCAGACCATAGCAGTTCTAACCAGCAGCTTGGAATCATCATTTTTAATGGTGAAAATTATCTCAACTGGACCAGGAGCATTAGGATGGCACTTGGCTCAAGGAACAAGCTTGGATATATTGATGGAAAGATCAAGAAGCCAAATCAGGGGCATGCAGATTTTGGTAAATGGTACAGAAATGATAATGCTGTGAGAGGATGGATTTTGGCTTCAATGACAACAAACCTTGCAGAGAGTCTCATATACCTTGAAACTTCCAAGGATTTGTGGGACGAAGTCAAGGAAAGGTATGGTCAAACAAATGCCCCCCTCTTGTATCAGCTGAAGAAAGAGTTGAGTGATTTGAAGCAAGAAAATCAGGCTGTTGGGAATTTTTACTGCAAGCTGAAGAATTTATGGGATCATATATCTTCTATTGAAGGTATGCCTGAGTGCACATGTGGAGCAATGAGTAAATTCACTTGTAACATGATGAAAAAATTGGCAGATGCAGAATCTCTGAACAAACTGATACAGTTTCTAATGGCTCTCAATGAGGGTTTTGAGAACATCAGGGGAAGCATTCTTGCTATGGAACCTTTGCCTCCTGTGAATAGGGCTTTCCACCTTGTTCAGCAGCAAGAGAAACAAAAGGAAATCACTGGTAACATGAGTAGCAACAATGAGATGAGTGCAATGAGTGTGAAGAAGCAATATGTGAACACCTGGCAGAAAAGAGAATCAAAAGAAGCCAAAATGAAGAAAAAGTGTGATCACTGCACAATGAAAGGGCATACTAAAGAAGAATGCTTCCAGCTTGTGGGTTATCCAGACTGGTTTAAGAACCCTGGGAAGGGAAAGATAACACACAAGACATCAGCAAATGTGAACAAGCAAGGGAATGACTTTGCAGGTGACACACCACTTGAGAAAAGCAATGAGCATGGTGAAACAAGTGGAGCAAAGTCAGATCCAAACCTTATCTCTACTCTGGTGCAGGAAGTGATGAAGGCACTCAGTGAGAAACAACATTTAGCAAACTTTGCAGGTAATCTCCTTGCTTCAAATGTAGGACATTATTTTCAAGTTTTTGATCCAGGAACTTGGATAATAGATTCAGGTGCTTCTGATCATATGGTGGGAAATAGAGATTTACTTGTTGAAATCAAACCCCTTAGATTTCATGTGAAAGTGGGACTTCCTGATGGTCAAATCAAAACTGTAAAAGAAATGGGTTCAGTAAGTTTGAGCCGCAAAATGATGCTGAAAAATGTGTTATTTTTGCCTGATTTCAAACATAACTTGATGTCAGTAAGCAAACTGATAGAAGATGATCTTTGCTTGGTGATTTTTGACAAAAATGGGTGTGTAATACAGGACCCTATCAGTAAAGATGTAATTGCTGAAGGAAGAGGTGAAGAAGGTCTCTATAAGCTGGATTTTGGAAAAGCAGAAGAGAAGAATAGCAATATTAGCAGTATTAGTGGTAGCAATAATGCAGTTAGGAATATGAAACAGAACTTGAGTGTGTTACATGCTAGGTTGGGTCATGTTTCTTTGTCAAAGATGAAGCATTTGAGTATTTGTCATTGTAAGAACCTAAATGAGTATTTTTGTGACACTTGTTGTGTGGCAAAACACCACAAATTGCCTTTTAAGCCAAGCAGTTCAATTGCTAATAGTATTTTTGAGCTAATTCATGTTGATTTGTGGGGGCCTTATAAGGTCAAAAACATCACAGGTGCTAGATATTTTCTAACCATAGTAGATGATTTTAGTAGAGCCACATGGACTCAACTATTATCTAACAAGGAACAGGTAAGAAGCATTCTTTGCAACTTCTTCTGTTCTGTTGAAACTCAATATGATACCAAGGTGAAAACACTGAGAAGTGATAATGGTACTGAAATTCTTCAGTCAGAATGTGGAAAGATGCTTGCAGAAAAGGGGATTTTGCATCAGAGAAGCATAGCAGGAGTTCCTCAACAGAATGGTAGAGTGGAGAGGAAACACAGATTCCTCTTAGAGACTGCAAGAGCAATTAGACTTCATGCAGGTCTACCCAAGTACTTCTGGGGAGAATGTATTCTCTCAGCAACCTATTTGATAAACCTTTTACCTAGTTCAGTTCTTGGATGGAAAACTCCTTTTGAAAGATTAAACAAGAGAAAGCCAGAATATGAACATCTTAGAATAATTGGGTATTTGTGTTATGGCTCCCCCACATTGAGGAAAACTGACAAGTTTGAGGAAAAGGGAATCAGATCAGTGTTACTAGGGTACCCCTATGGTCAGAAAGGATACAAGTTGTTTGACTTGCAGAAAAGAAAAATGTACATGTGTAGAGATGTGGTGTTCAAAGAAGACATCTTTCCTTTCCTCAATCCAAAACAGCCTGTGTTACAAACCTCACAACAACATGGAATTTTCCCTCTCTTGGTGTCTGATGAAATAGAAGAAAATGATTTTTTTGATGATGGAAGCAATGGTGAAAGCATAGGGAATTTTGATTCTCTTAACCTGAATGGAACAGGACAAACTCCAATTGAAAGCTCTCCTCAAGTTTCTGAAACTGGTGAGAATTCACCAACTTTAGAAGTAAGTTCAGAAGAGAACACTCAAGTCATCATCCCAACAGAACAACCTCTTGAAACTAGAAGATCAGAAAGACCAAGAACTGTTCCAAACAAGTACAAAGATTTTGTGTACAAGATTCCTGGTGTTGAAACCCAATCAGACCAGTCCACTTCATTCACAGTCCAAACAATGAAAGAAATGAAGAATCACTCTGCTGATTTCATGGCTTGCATAGGGAAAGTGATGGGCATAAAAGAACCAGAAAGATATGAGCAAGCTCAAGGTGATCCAGGATGGGAAGCTGCAATGGAAGAGGAATTCCAAGCAATGGAGAAGAATGGAACTTGGAAGATGGTAACCCTTCCAGAAGGAAAGAAAGCCATTGATTCCAAGTGGGTGTACAAAGTGAAATGTGACAGGGATAGGAAAATAGTAAGACTCAAGGCAAGAATAGTAGCAAGGGGTGACAAGCAGATAAAAGGGAAAGATTACAAAGATACTTTCTCTCCTACAGCTAAATTTAGCACTGTAAGGATCTTGATAGCTCTTGCAACTATCAAGGATTGGAAGCTGCAACATCTGGATGTGAACAATGCTTTTCTGCATGGTTACATTGAGGAAGAAATTTATATGAAGCCCCCTAAGGGATACAAGAAAGGGAAAACAGGAGAAGTTTGTAGACTAATAAGAAGCATTTATGGTCTAAAACAAGCATCTAGGGCTTGGAACTCAGCCTTGAAGAATTTCCTAATGAAGTTAGGATACAAGCAGTCAAAGAAAGATTATTCTCTTTTCATAAAAGAAGAGAATGGAAAACAAGCAATCATTCTAGCATATGTAGATGATTTGCTTATCACTGGAAATGATTTGGAAGCAATAGATCAATTGAAGAAAAGCTTAGATGATGAATTCACTATTAAAGACTTAGGGGAACTGAGTTTCTTTCTTGGAATTGAAATTGACAGGAATGATCAAGGAACTTTTTTGAATCAAAGGAAGTACATCATTGACATTTTGAAGGATAGTAGTGTGGAGAATTGCAAAGTAGCAAAGTTTCCTTTTCCCAAGGGAATGAAATTGTCTATTGACAGTGGAGAAGTCTTGGCTAACCCAGAGACTTACAGAAGAATAATTGGGAGGTTGTTGTACTTAAATATCACCAGACCTGACATTTCCTTTTCAGTTCAACAGCTCTCTCAATTTATGCAATGTCCTAGAAAACCTCATCTCCAAGCTGCTTTACATGTTGTACGATACCTTAAGGGTACAGTTCATTGGGGACTGTTCTATCCAAAAAAGTCAGAATTGGTTGTGAAAGGATACTCAGATGCAGACTGGGGTAGTTGTGCTTTCAGTGCAAGATCACTCACTGGCTACTGCATTTTCCTTGGAAAATGCCTCATCTCTTGGAAAACAAAGAAGCAGAAAACAGTATCCAAGTCTTCCACTGAGGCAGAGTATAGAAGTATGTCTCACACTACAAGTGAACTAGTGTGGGTTGATGACATTTTAAAATCTGTCAACATGACAGTCCCAAAACCGATCATCCTTCATTGTGACAACAAGTCAGCTGAGCATTTGGCTCAAAATCCCATCTTTCATGAGAGGACAAAACACCTCAACATTGACTGTCACTATGTGAGAGATCATGTGCAAGAAGGTTTTCTAGACACAGCACATGTTGAATCAAGCTTGCAACTTGCAGACATAATGACTAAGTCGCTCACTCAGCAGCAACACAATTTTCTCTCTTCCAAGTTGGGTCTTGTTTCTGATCCCCAGCTCCAACTTGAGGAGGGGGTGTAGAAAATAGTGTCACATGGTAATGGTATGTGTACTATGTGAGCTGTATGGTTGTGTATGGCAGCCTTCTATTGGTTGTCTTGTAGTATGTGCTGTCCTTTTTGTATTGGTTTGCTTTCCTAGGTTAGAATCTTCCTAGGCAATGTAGTTAGCCATATATATATATGGGATGTATGAGGAGCGCAGCCGCGAGAGAATGAGCAGCACAAATTTTGTGCCTTGCTAAACAAGAAATGAAAACAGCAATCTTGCTGAAACATCTTTGATCTTATTTTCTTCATTATTGTTATTTTTTTGTGAAGAAGGTGGAAAAGACTTACATATTTCGAAATAAGGGTGACCTAAATTATTGTGTGTTTGTTGGTTGTTACGACTAGCAATGGATGTCCATGTCTTGACAAACATAAAAAACGACAAGGCGTCTGATATAGCATGGTTCATCTTCACTCCAATGGCAAGACCACCACAAGCAAAAACATTAACTTGAATGGCAAGCAACAAGGTTGTATACCCTTCTTGACCGTAAGACGGTAACAACTTATCGAGTTGTGAGACCTCCTTCGTGTAAACGACATCTTCCAATGGCTTGTCCACCTCGGCTTGTGCATAGGGCACACCCTCATCGTTACACACGATGTGGTTAGCATCTTGAACCCGCCCTGCTAATGGATAGAAGACGGATAATGTGTTTGGAAGGGATCTTTGGAGTCGATCCAAGATCTCATTAGTACTAATTTTAGTATTGGAGTAAAAGAAGAAGATAAGGGGCATTAGGACAGGTGCGTTTACATGATCAAACAATGAGGCTTGTAGACATCGAAGGTGGTTAGGAGTTGGACTTGACGGTTTGATAAGTTCTTCAGAGATTAGTTTGATGTTCATTATTGGGTTCAAACCCATCATGGCCAAAGCTAATTTTGTTTTGAAATGGATAAAACTTTATTAGGAAAAAATGGGACTTTTTAATTTCAATATTTTTGTTTTTATGATTAAATTAACATACAATTTCATTACTTTCCAAGGTACCTCTTGTTAATTATTATTGTTGGCAGGAAGCTTCAAGTAATAGGTAATGATTATTTAACATCTATGACTAATATTCAAGACTTAATTGCGGAGTATTGATGACATCTACGACTATTATTCAAGATTAATTAACATCTGCGACTAGTATTGTTGGGATGGAATCATGGAAGTGCATGTGACATGTAAGGATTAATATAATCATGGTCATTTTAATTATGACACGTACGTCTAATTGATTTTATGCATTTAATAAATACTACTACGTGAATTGCTTGTTGAAGTTAATAATTGTTTAAATATCTATTATTATAATGGTTTACTGGGTATCAACTTGAGCTTTAAGCTAGGTCGGATATGGCCGAGCTAGAAAGTCATACAATTCCATAATTCCACTTTCCAAGGTACCTCTTGTTATTATTGTTAGCATAATGTAACACGTAAGGATTAATTAACTTCTACGACTAGTATTCAAGACCTAATTGTGGAGTATTGTTAACATCTACGACTAGTATTCAAGATTTAATTAACAATATCTACGACTAATATTGTTGGCATGAAAGTTCATGTAACATGTAAGGATTAATATAATCATTGTCATTTTAATTAATTATGATATGTGCGTACGACTAATTGATTTCATGTATTTAATAATTACAACTGCATGAATTGCTTGTTGAAGTTAATAATTGTTTAAAATTATAATGGTTTACTAGGTACTCCGTATCAACTTGAGCGGTAAGGTCAGATATGGCCGAGCTAGAAATTAAGTCATAGAATTCCATTATTCCACTTTCCAAGGTACTCCTATAATTATTGTTAGCATCATGTTACATATAAGGATTAATTAACATCTACGACCAATATTCAAGACTTATTGTGGAGTATTGTTAACATCTACGATTAGTAGTCAAGAATAATTATCATCTACGACTAGTATATATTGTTACCGGGAAACTTCTTGTAACATGTAAAGGTTAATATAATCGGGGTCATTTTGATTATGACATGTATGTCGTCTAGTTAATTTCGTGTACTTAGTAATTACAACTGTGTGAATTGGTTGTTGAAGTTAATATATAATTGTTTAATATAATCATTAGAATGGTTTACTAGGTATCAACTTGAGCGATAAGGCTAGATATGGCCGAGCGCGAAATTCATACAATTCTATTATTCCACTTTCCAAGGTACCTCTTATTATTATAGTTAGCATCATGTCACACTCTAAATGTTTAAAAGTTACTCTTATATATATGTAAAAGTTATTTATTTATTAGTGATAAAATTTTATTTCAATAAAAATTATTTCTTCAACATCACTAATAATGTATAAAATTAATTATTTAACCTTTTAAAATGTTTATCTAACAACTGTTTTTTTATCATATAAAAATTAGACAAAACATATTAAAAGTTACAAAAATAAATAAATTAGGGAAGAGTTGCAAAAAATTAGGTAAAAGTTATCATGGTGTACAATAAATTTATTGTAAAACTTGTGCGTGCAAAACCTTTTGATTATAAAATAATCGAAAATGATAAAGGTCGCAACATGCGACCTTTAAGCCGTGTCACAATGATGACATGGCATGCTTATGTATCATGATTTAAATTGGAAACTAAAATATTTAAATTATATAATGTATTATACATGTTAAGAAAAAAGGTAGGAAAATCTTAATATTCTATTTTGTTTCTTTTTTTATATCAACTACCTTATTTACAATTTTTCATAGTAAAAATATCGCATTGATAGTAAAAATATTGTGACGAAGCATAGCCTATGTGGCGCCTATATGTACCAATTAAACTCCGACACGTAAGATTGCGACAACTAAATGTTGTCGCAACTTGCGACCTTTATCATCACCCTAAAATAATTTCGTTCTTATCCTTCTCGTTCTTCCACCTCCTTTCTCAGTAACTTGAGTGCATATCTTTCACTCAAACCAATTTTTTCCAACCACAATCGATCCAAATTCACCCTTCTCGTTCACTTACATATTACCTATATAAACTATTTTTTAACGAAATAAAAGTTACAACAAGTAGCTAGGTGATTTGGGCTAAGTGCCAACAATATTTATGGAATTAATGTTGTTGGCTATATTAGCGTGAAATCACGAAAATTCTACAATAAATGACGTGTACCGCTATTTACCACTAATTAAATAAATGTTGTGCACCGCTACGTACTACATCAACTTATTAATTTAACTATATTAAAAAATAATAATATAGGTTTGATACTAATTTAAAAAATTAAAAAAAAAACCTAATTTACACTTCTTCTATCTCACGCATTACTTACTCCTCTTTTTCCTTGATATTTTTTTCTTTCATTGTTGTGATTGTTGTTGTTTGTCTCGCCCTTCTCGCCTCTCAGTCATTATCATCCTCAATTCCTCACACCTTTAATTTGTAAGTCTCTGGCAATTAACAGACCTCATTGAAGATGATATAATAAATAATAAAATTAATTTCACAACTAAGACTAAATTTGCAGGTCACATTGCATAGAACAGAGTTCAATCACTCGATAATTTGCTGAAGAGATATGAAGCAATTAACTATTCATTTCTTTTTCTGCCGAAGAGAAGAAAAAGAAGTGAAAAAAAATTCAATTGGACCAGAATATATATGAAGGTTCGGGGAGTTGAAGCAGAGAGACGAAGACATTTAAACTGGTCGCAACTTTCTGCGGGTATGAGTGGTGGTGTTAATGGTGTAGCAGACATGAATTTTTAAATAGAGAGAAAGAGGCAGAATGGAAGAGAAGGCTGGGGAGTTGAAGGAGATAATCACATAGGTGCTTTTTTTTTTTTTTTTTTTTTTTTAGAGAGAAAGGAGGTTTATTTAATAATTAATCTTTATTATTAATTAATGATTATTTAGTAATACATAGCAGTACATATCGCTTTCGGTACATAACGGTACATGACGTTCGCTGTAGACTCATTCGTGAAATCAAGGGGTGGTCGATTTGGGTCTACAAATGAGGTTTCTCGATGGGGAAATTACCTGACCCAAGTCAAGGCCAAGCCCATTTTATCACAGCAAAATGTCAACATTGTATAATTATCAAAGTGTCAAGACCAAGTTGACATGAGCCTTAAGTTACCATTGCACCAACTCGTAGTTGGTAATTAGATTTTGGAGGCTTTGACTTCTGTTACTGCATAAATCGATTCTGTCTTTAGTTGCAAGTAAAGACAAGACGACTAGGCATTTGTTATCTCTAGCTCTATTTTATCTCTACTTTGAATTTTGAAATAGATGACCTCTGGAGTTATGACTCTTTGATGTCTCTCTGAATAATCAATGATACCTATAATACTCCTCTTAATCATGCATCAACATAATTTGATTATTGCCTATAATACTCCCCTTAATCATCAACATAATCCAACATTATACTACTTATACAATTGAACAATTTAGAACACAATAATCAATATAATCTAACAATTTTCACTTGAGTATCGTTTGCTAGTGATACAAAATGAAAAACAATAGTACATTATGTTTGATGTCAATAGTTTAGTTTATAAATTATACAATTTCAAATATATAGTTAATTTAGTTTTGAGCATTACACAAGTAAAATGACCAAGGATGGAAAGATAATACGTCCGATATACTTGTCCCTCCTTAATAATCAAATTTACAGACGACTTGGTTGTGTTGGATTGATGACCATTTTCCTTAGCACAAATTTCTGAATCTTTCCTGTTGAAGTCTTAGGGAGTTCATCCATATAAACAACCCGTTTAGGTAGCATATAACGAGGTAATCTTGACCTACAATACTCAATAATCTCCCTCTCAGTCGGAAGCCTCTCCCCAATATTTGTTTTAAAGGACACAAATGCACAAGGTGTCTCTCCCCAAATCTCATGAGGTTGAGCCACTACTGCTGCTTCATTCACCCCTGGAAAACTATATAGCACTGACTCAACCTCAATGCTACTAATATTCTCACCTCCACTTATAATTATATCTTTCAATCGATCTTTGATCTTTGATCTTTGATCTTTGATCTCAACATATCCATCCGGGTGCATTATACCAAGATCACCAGTCCTAAACCAACCATCATTGTCACCCATACATTTTGATGTACCTTGAGGGTTTTTTAAGTATCCAAGCATCACAGAACTCCCTCTCATAACAATCTCCCCAATTGTTTTTCCATCGCGATTTACTGATTTGTTCGTGGTTGTATCAACTACGTCTAAAGAGGTTATCCCAATTAGGGTGCGAATTGAACTCCTTGGCGAGCTCTCAATTTAGCTCTCTCATTGGAAGAAAGTTCATTCCATTTAGTCTTCCAAACACAAGAAACGTTTACACCACCGGTCTCAGTCAATCCATAACCATGGCTAACAACAAATCCAAGTGTTTCAGCTTCGTGGATTACTGACGCCGGTGGAGTGGACCCGGCTGTGAGGACGTGGACTGTCCTTGTCAGCATTTGAGCAGCGCCTTTGGCTTTGGCTTTGGCTTTGGATTGATTAATAAGCATGTTAAGCACCACAGGGGCAGCGCACATGTGAGTCACTTGATGGCGTGTTATAAGATAGAAAACTTTAGCAGCGTCGAATTGTCCGACGCAAATATTAGTAGCCCCTAAAGCCGCCATAGCCCAAGTGAAGGACCATCCATTTACATGAAACATTGGTAAGGTCCATAAATATATGGGTTGTTTTGGTACAGACCAGTCTATGAGCGCGTCAAGGGATGAGAGATAGGACCCTCGATGAGAATGGACTACGCCCTTAGGTGATGATGTTGTCCCTGATGTATAGTTGAGCACAATTGGATCCCACTCACTCACCGGTTCGACCCATTTGAACATTGGATCTCCTCTCTCAATTAAGTCCTCATAAGTGCCACAACATTCTCTTGGGGTTGGTGAAGTATTATCTTCATCCGAAATGAGTACAACAAGAGGACGGGGGTGATATGATTAGTTGGAAGAAGGGAGATTGCTTCAAGTACAAGAGAGCATAGTTGATGATAAACAAACACGACTTTTGATTCTCCGTGATGGAGGAGAACCGAGATAGTGGTAGGATTCAGTCGAGTGTTGATATTGTTGAGAATGGCTCCCGCCATGGGAACTGCAAAGTGCAACTCATAGGCAGCAGGGACATTAGGGGACACCACCGACACGACGTGGTGCCTCCCAATTCCGAGGGCGGAGATAGTGGAGGCGGCTTTGAGACATCGGTGGTTAGTTTGAGACCAAGTGTAGGTGGTGTTGTTATATATGATGGAGGGGGAGTCATTGTAGACAAGAGCTGCCCTCTCCAAGAACGTAAGAGGTGTAAGAGGGTTTGAGTTTGTTATTGAAGGTTTCAACTTCTCCATTATACGTACGTATAATTCAGTTGTTATGAGACAAAAGACACATGGGTTGCCTTCTACTTAAGGCTTTTAATAATTGTTATCCCGATTTCTTTGGGATCGATGGAATATATTGTAAAAATGTTGTGCCGTCTTCTTTGCCAAAATTAAGGATCTGTGGAATATATTTATCCAACTTGATAATTTTTTTTTTTTTGAGGAACAACCCACTTGGTATTAAAAAGCTTTTTAAAAAATTTCTCCTCACGTTTAGTTTATTGCCATTTTGCTTTGGTTATTCCTTATTTAGTAATGTTTTTTCAAGTAATACCTACTCTTCCTTCCCATAATGCATGAATTTTCCAATTCTTTTCATGGTGTTCTAAAATGATCTTTTTATTTCAATGTTTCTTTCTAAAATACTCTTATAAATACTTTTTTAATAATAAATTTATCCTAAACTTTTATAAAAAAATATGACCACGTACATAGAATAAAATAAGAATAAAATATACACGGAAAAAGTGTTTTTCTTTATGTTTAATTCAAGGATGACTTGAATACAACAAAAAATTAATTATTTTATGTTCTCCCAAAATTAAATTGTGTACTTTCCTATAAAAATACAAATGCAAATCATACAATGTTTTAAGTTTCTTAATTACCATGAAAAACATCGACCAGCTAGGAAGCGTTATAAGATGGAGGGAGTACTTTTAATTTCCGGTTGTTAGGCCCTATTTTCTTCCCCTTAATTTGTTGAACACAAAAACTCTTTCAATATCATTGTCGGTTTTTATTTTTAGTTTTATGATTCTGATCTAAAGTCATATGACTTAGATTTAATCATGACCTAAAACACAGTAATACTACCCATATTAAATAATCATGACCTAAAACACAGTAATACTACCCATATTAAACATGTTGATTTTGAATGATAACAAAAAGTTTAAAACTTCTTTTTCTGATTTCATATTTTTGTTTTAGTTTGCTGAAAATTACTCACACTCACACTCACACTCCCGCTCTCCTTTTCTTGTTATGTGCCATCTACCCTAAGTGAAAACGCAAACAAAATTTAAGGGAGAGCGGGAGCAGAAAATATGCACTTTGACATGTTGTGTCGTCCCATAGACATTAGAAAACATTGGGAATCAAAAAGCCTTAACTTCCCATGTTAACAAACAAACACTTTTTTTTAGCTCTGGTACCATGTCAAAGGACCAACTCAACCAAAAACTTAAGCTGATAGTTGAAGTCCCAAGATTAGTTTTATACTCTATCAAAACCAAACAAACACTTTTTAAGGAAGCATTAGTTGTTAATTTTACATTTAAATAATCAGTTGTTTAATTGTTTCAATGAAGTTTTACGTTTTCAATTTTGGAGACTTGTTATAAAGAGAATATGTTGGACTCGTAACAAAATAGAAGGTGTACCTAGTTGTATATAATTCTACATGCAATTGGTATTGAAAATTACAATTTTACTGCTTAAAAGCACATTTTACCTATTTAAAAAAATATTTTAACAATTTAAAAGCACATTAACAATTTAAAATCACATACTTATATATCTTCCATTTTTTTTACTTGCAACACTTTTCTTTTTCATTTGTAAAAATGTGCTTTAAAACTATAAAAAGTGCTTTTAATTTGTAAAACAATTAATTAAAATCATATTAATGTCTAGGGATGGCAATTGGGTGTGGCGGGTACGGGGTTCCCTCACCCGCCCCCGTACCTGCCAAAAAAATTTACACCTGCTACCTACCCGTCACCTACAGTGGGTATATTTTTTACATCTACACCCGCCTATGTGAGTATGTTTCTAAAACCGTAGCCGCTCCACCACCTACGTGTATATCTACCCACCATTTTTACCCGCATGTACCTATTATAAGATATTTTTTTTCCGCATATCTTACTGTAATGTTGTCATATGCTCCCATATCAAGTATTCCTAGCTAGTCATATTTTCTACAATATAACATATTCCAAAATCAAAAAATGCAACATATTTTCAATGTTCTCGTAGTTCTCAAACTAAAAATAAAACAATATTTCAACAATAATTAGTATTACACAAACACGATAAGTACCAAAAATTAATAATTGTCTCCATAAATTACATAAACAATACTCAAATCTCAATCAATACAGACAACATTTGCTCCCGTATTCACTCTTGCATAAATTTATATAATTAGAGTCTAACTTTAGTTTTTAATATACTAGATTAAATCCCGTGCACGCACGGATTTTGATCATTTTTTCACAAAATATTTACCTGAATATCTCCCAAACTGCTGCATAGTTATATCGTTTTTAACATACTCGTTTAAATTTATTCATCTAATATGCATATTTAAAATGCTAATATGACAATTTGACCAAAATACTGAGTGATATATTTTCCATTATTGATATAGTGATTTGACTAAAATATTACCAATTTAGAATAATTATTATAACGTCGTATCTATTATTGTCATAATTTATAAACTAAAATTTGTTTTCATACATAACTAGTTATAAAAAAAGGTAGAGAATAAAAATAAAAATAAAACAAACACACTTTTTTTGGAAAGTGGTTTTCGGCGGAAAAAAATCGCACCAGGAATTAACACGTGTTATTCCTAGTGTCTATTTTAATATCAAAAGGTCTTGCGCGCACAAGGTTTACAATAAATTTATTGTACACCAAGATAACTTTTATGCAGTTTTTCATAACTTTAACCTATTTTCCTGTAACTTTTATATTATAAAATAAAAAAATTGATAGATAAACATTTTAAAGGGTTAAATGATTAATTTATACATTATTAGTGATTTTGAAGAAATAATATTTATTCAAATGAAAAAATTTATCATTAAAAAATAGATAACTTTTACATATATAAATGTAACTTTTAAGCATTTTGAGTCAACTTTTACTCCGGTGTACAATATTTATTGTACACCCATTATAAACAAGAATTTGTGTTTTAATATATAGTAATAGATATGAGTGGAAGAGCTTATAGATGGGAGGCCAAATAAAATTAAAAAGTATGTTCAAAGCAAAGAAGTGAAGAACCGCGAAATAAAATTGCATTGGGGTTAGATCATGAGATGGACTAGCACATTATATTGTGTTATTAGATTACATTAACAATCTCAACTACTCATGTTTTGTGGTTATTATTGCAACATTAGATTCTTATTCACAGCGTTAGGGGTTAGGGGGGGGGGGGGGGGGGGGGGGGGGGGGGGGGGGGGGTTCCATGGCCTAGCTACCCCCACCCCCCGTCCGCACATAGATGCACCCTAAGTTTTTTTTTTTTGATA
Organism: Spinacia oleracea; assembly: GCF_020520425.1. NCBI lineage: Eukaryota > Viridiplantae > Streptophyta > Magnoliopsida > Caryophyllales > Amaranthaceae > Spinacia > Spinacia oleracea. The sequence goes on from NC_079492.1 coordinate 124,781,154, forward strand.
AACAGATGCACCCTAAGTTCGTCGCAATATATATGGTTATAACCAAGTAATAAAATGATGAAATGTCCATTTGACTCAATCTTATGACCATGGTTGTTAAACTCTCTATTCGGATCTTACGACCCTACGACTCTACGATCCAAAAACACACCACCGATTCCGATATTAGGTAGGATCTTATCTCGATGAAATTTTTGAGCGGTAGTATCTTAATACGATCTATCGATACGATCTAGCATACAATATTTTAAGATAATAAATCATTTTTTTTTATTACTAAATAGTTCGTAATCACATATCATTAGAAATATCATACTTCTATCAATAAATTAGTTATAAAAAGGGAATTTTTTTGGTATTTAATTACCACCTTAAAAATACACCACTTTTGTATTTACTACCTTATGAAAATTGTATTTTAATTTACTACTTTAAAGTACGGAGTATATGTTTTTGTTTGTAATCACTACCACTTTACAGTTTTCTCATTTAAAAAAAATTAAGATATCTCTTTCGTTTCTTAATAAATTAATGTGATACAAAATCCATTCTTCTCATTTATATGTGTAAGGATTCCTTAGAGAATTGTTTTTAAATATTGTTTGTAACAAATTAAATAATATTTGTAAAATTTTAAAATATTTTCGAATTATCAAACGAATTATTTTGAAATGTTAATCCCATTGAAATCCTAATAGAAAAAGGAAAATAATGAACTTTGAATCACTTTAAACGATTAAGAAACGAAAAAGATATCTTAATTTTAAAATGAGAATACTGTAAAGTGGTAGTGATTCCAAAACAAAAACATACTCTAAGGTAGTAAATTAAAATAAAATTTTCATAAGATAGTAAATACAAGATCGAGTGAGGTATTTTTAGGGTAATAAATACCAAAATTTCCTAAAAAAAAGAAGTACGGAGTATCATTTTTACTAAAATGTAAAGAAATTCATTTAATTTTATCAATTAAGACTTGAAGTTGATCATAACTAAAATCTTAATTTCAACAACCTTGCACACATCTTATTAATTTCACTTGAATCTACACAAGTATTAATCTTATGTGAGCAAAAACTGATCTTTATTAAGATTACTTGAATACATGATTTTACATTGCATTTTAATAATATAAACATTATATTTATTATGTATTAGGATTATAATCCTACGATCCGATTCTACTGATCCGATCCTACCCCCTTCACTGATCAAAGGTAGGATCCTGATCATGACAACCTTGCTTATGACACTACAATAAACATAGTAGATACTGAAGGAAATAATGCCCTTGGTCCAAATATGCATATAATATTAAGTCTAATAAATGCGGTTCAGTATTAATTAACAAGTTAATAATTCAGTAAGATCAAGTGAGCTGAATGCCTAGCTAGAGGCCGCTGCAGTTCAAGTGGAATTAATGATATTAATCCACAGCTTACTCTTGACTGAACCCGTAGGGTCACACAAATAGTACGTAAACGGATCAAGTATTTAATGGCATTAAATACTCCATCTATTGATATTCGGAATCGATGGATCTTGGTTTCAGTGGGAGCTAAGATCGTCACAAGCAAGAAATGAATACTCCGGAAACGATGATATTGCCGGAAACGGAAATATGGATCGTATCGGAAATATAAATATTATCCAAGTCGTAGATGTTGCCGGAAACAGAAACATGGTACGTATCGGAAAATATTATTGGAAATGGAATATTGCCGGAATCTGAAATATTGCCGGAAACGGAAATATTGTCGGAATCGGAAATATTATCGGAATCGGAAAATAATTCCGGAAACGGAAATATTAAATATTTGTTCGAAACGGAAATTAATTCCGGAATCGGAAATATTAAATATTGTTCGTATCGGAAATGAATTCCGGAACCGGGAATTTAATCGGAAGCGCATCGTACGAATTAGCATCGGACGAGGCTTGCTAGACGAAGGCCCAGCACGAAGCCAGGCCCGCGCCCAGCAAGCCGAGCGCCCAACATGGAGCTGCCACGCCTCGCCAGGCCCAGCGCAAGGCCAGGCCCAGCAAGGCCTTGGCGCGCGCACGCTAAGCGTGCTGTTGGGCTGCGAGCAGCGACTGCTCGTGTGGGCCGCAAGGCCTGCGCGGGTGGTGCGATGCTCGTGGCCTTACGATGCTCATGTTCGTAACGAATCCTAATCCTATCGGAATTCGTGTATTGATTAAATCCTAATCCTAATAGATTAAATTTATTATTTAGAGTTCAAGTTGGATTCTAATTAATAAATCCAAATCCTAGTAGGATTATGATTCCTTTTCCATACCTCTATAAATAGGAGCCTAGGGTCATAATTTATAGACACAATTGAAGTATTCTAAAGGTAAGATTTTGAAGAAAAATTAGCCATACACTTGCACCTAAATAGTTGAAATTCCTAAGCTACCTTAAGGGCGATTCTAGTTAGTCAAGCTTAAGGCGGATCCGGACGTGCTGTGGACTATCTACGGAGGGACGACACTTGGAGTCCTAAAGACTTGTTCTTGTTCGGATCGGGCGCAGCTAGGGAGGGCACGCAACAAAGTGTATGCATCTAAACTATGCTAAATGATTATGTGTAAATAATATGTTTTCCTGGCTTTATGGTTTTTCCGCATGATTTATGTTTTGTCATATGTATCATAACCTAACAGTGGTATCACGAGCCTCTTATTATTTTCATAATCTAAATTGCATAAACATGGTTAAATATTACAAATTTGCAAGGAATTAAAAGGGGTTATTAATTTTCGTAATTGTTAATTAATTGCAAATTGCGTTTATTTAATAATATGTACACAGTTTTTCGGCAGAATGTTCGTTACTCAACCAAAGCGAGTGATTTTTGTGTCAATTCCGCATGTAAAAGGCATTCTAAAACTTTGACAAAATTAGTAGTTTTTGGCCGAACCCAGAATTCCCAAATTCGAAGCCTAACTATGACTTTTCGGAGGTTTTAGTTTTTCGAACGCAAAAGTTTGTAAATTTAAGATGTTAAATTAAACGGTTTTTTCATGAAATACCCCTGAGGTTTGCAAGAATGCACCAAATACACTCGCGTCTTTTGAATCACATAATATACCCCTATTTTTGCCTAAGTTTGAACCAAATACCCCTAATCCGACCTTCCGTTAGTCCTCCGTTAAGTCATGTTTATAATTCACCACATGCCCCCACTACAAGAAAAGAGGCATTTAGTGACGGAAAAATCGGTCGCTAAATATCAAAATTCAGTCGCAAAACGTCTTTAGCGACGGATTTGTGACTGATTTGTTCCGTCGCTAAAGACCTGGTCGCAAAATTTTAACTGTCTCAGTTTTGCGACCGACAATATTATCAGTCACCATATGGTAACCACTAAATCTGTGTTTATTTGATGACTGATTAGTAGTCATCGCTATTTTGTGACCGGATCTTCTAGTTACTATGTAGCGACCGACACTTTATTAGTGCCTAATTTGTGATTGTTATTTCGTGGCAATGTAGTGACCGTATTACGCGGTCACAAATTAACGACCACCAATTTCGTGGCAATTTAGTGACCGTATCATGTGGTCACAAATTAACAACCAACTATCTCGTGACAGTTTAGTAACTGTATCATATAGTGACAAATTAACAACAAACATTTAAGCAGTCGCTAAATTGGTACTAATAGGTACTGGCTAATTCCGTCGTAGTTTAGTGACTAAGTAATTTTAGTCGCTAAATTGGTACTAAATGTATTAGTTCCTATGTTGCAACCAAAATGTCAGTTGTAAAATTAGCCACTTTCTTAATTTATTGGTGACAAAGCATTTTTAAGATAATAATATTTGCAACATATATTACTTTATATAACCCAATGAGTTCTATTTTTTGTGGTAAAAAATCATTGTATTAAACTCAAAGGAAATAGCGTTTGTACAAGCTAAAACAAACAAACCCCTAGAAAACAACACTTTGAAAGCCATAAAGGTAAGACAACCCTTAGTAAAAGTTAACCATAGTAATTTTGGTAAAAAGTGCCTAAAAGGAGCTCAAACAACCAATTGTAACATAAGGTCTTCAACTGCTACTATGAATTCCCTACTTCCCTGCAGCTTTGGCTTACAATCTCTATTGCATCTTGACTCCTGGCTAACTGAGCACAAATGGAGAAGAACAGAATTTGAGACTTGTAGAGATTTATCTGTAGAACCAACGAAGTACGACACAACAACTGTAGCAGCATCTGCAACAGTACAGACAGCAGCAGTTCATCAGTAACCTAGTAATAACCACCAAGGAAACACCATAGATGAGGGTACATGGTATAATTAATAAGGTATTTCCATATTAAGCTTGAAGCTGGAAATCCTGGAATGATATCAGAACCATGGTCCATGGAAACCAACATTACCTTTGTCTTAAGCCTTTACCTTTGTCCAGCAACCTACTAGCTCTTACTCTACATAAATCCAACACAATCTAAACACCGGGAATATGCTCTAAATCTATCTGACAATCAAAAGGCTGATAAATTTTGCAGTTTTCGCTAACTAACGATAAACTAGTGCAGAAACGGACAGGCTGATCAAAGATTATGGATTAGTATGATTTCAATTTGCATATCATATATATGCTGATCAAAGAGAAATAAAAGGAACATTTCCAGCCAGCTAGAATATAGTTGCAGCACGACATCTTCTTTCATGTCCAAAATTTAGCAAAGAATACACGGCATTTCCCAAATGAGACTAGCAAAATTAAGCACAAGAAAAGTAAGTGAATTAGCTGATTAAATTGTCCTTTATTAGCTCAATACACAAAATGGCTAAAGAAGGAGGAACTTGGGAGTCAATGTTTTGAGAACTCAAGAAGCTTTCGTGATCCATGTGTACATGAATCCCTAATCTCGCTAGCCAGGTTAAGAAATATGAAAAGGCACAGAAAACCAGGAAAGAAATCAATTACCAGCAAATGCAATCTCCGGAAGATCAGGTGGGGGTAACGACAAAGAAACTTTTGCAGCAGCAAATTAACTCCAACTTATTCCTGAATACCTGAAATAAGAAAGTCAGAACGTAGCTGGATGGATGAATATTCTGTCTTAAATATAGGAACAGATGAAACTAAAAAACGTAGCTGAAATTGTTGCACTTACTTTGCTTTGGTCCTTCCATTACCTTTTGAAGAATATGGCAAAAGACATCGAAAAAAAAAAAAGATTTAGACACAAATAACATCCACATAAAATGCTTACAATGAAATCAATTAACTTCAAAAGCTGTACCATAATAAGATTGTAGTACTAAGCTATAGAGTTTAAACAACAGGAAGAGTTCACTTGCGAAGACATTGCAGTCACAACACACTATAATTTCAGTAAATCAGCAGATGTAAGAACACCAATGAAACAGAGCAAAATTCCCCATTACATTGGCAATCCAATGACCAAACTGATGCACAAAAAGAATTATTGACTGCAATATTAAGCCACACCTTTGCTCTCTCCTTCCGAGTAATCAGATGAAGATAAATTGTCTGCTGGTGGTTGTGTGGCACTAGAACTTGAAGTTTCTGCTTTTTCGATGGCTCCTTAGCCTTTCCTCCGTCACGAATCTTCCTTGCTATACTTTGCAAGACTTTAGAAGACTTGCTTCCATCATCCAAACATGCACGGGGAACACCAGTTTTTCTCGAACTGTTGGTAAGTTCAGCTAGGGTTGGATTCACTTCTCTAGTACTCGGCGAAGGTACAATCTTATCGTGGATTTGATCAGTAGCGGATTTCTGAAGCTCGGAAGTTTTTGCACTGCCCTTTTTTTTTCGAACCAAGCAAGTTGTGTCCATTAGATGAAGTATCAATAGATGAATGTTGATCAAGCTCGGACGTTTCGGAACTGAACTCCTCTTCCTCTTCAATATTATCATCCAAGTCTTCATCCTCTTCCTCTTCAATATTATCATCCAAGTCTTCATCCTCTTCACTAACACCTTCCATTTCATCTTCGTTCGTGTGAGCATGGACAAAATCATCCTCATTTAGCTCAGATAATTGCGGTGGGTTCTCATTTCGCTCCTCCTGAAATGCTAATGGGTCCAAAGGAGCATCAACTATTGATCTAGCCTTCATTTGAAACACGGCCCACCATTGATCTCGATCCCTTTTTAAGCTCGGGTATGGTGCAAAATATACTTGTTCTGCTTGATAGGCTAACACAAAAGGGTCATATCTAGGATACTTCTTTGTATGGTTAACCTCGACAAGCTTATATTGCGGATGCACATTTGTACCATTTCCCGAGTCAAACCAGGAACACTTAAACAACATGGCTTTATAAAACTGTGTTGGCCCCACATACATCAACTCAATGACCTCCTCAAGTATTCCATAATAGCTCACCTCCTCCAAACTCTTCACACAAACTCCATAATTCATAGTAGGCTTATCCTTCCCATATTCGTAAGTATGAAAATTATAGCCGTTGACATAATAATGCTTATATTTCTGAACAGCTCTTGATGGACCAATAGCAAGAGTCCTAATTATTCCTTTCTCGTTATCGGAACTCAAAACCTACCAAAATATTAAGTACGTTTCAATTTGTGGAGTTAACTAAAAATAAAAAAAATAAAAAATACCATGATTTATAAGATTATGCTTACATATTGCTTGAACCATCCTTGGAATTTATGCTCAAACTTCCTCCACACATCATTGACACTAACACGTGGATTTGTTTAACCATTTCCTCTTCAAACAACCTGCTTGAAAGAATAATTACTTTGACTTTTAAGGTATTAAGAAGGAATTTCTCTTTCAAGTGAGTTCTTAAGTGAGTTATAATGGTGGTTACCTTTCATAATCTTGTAAGAGCTCACAATTTGAAAGGATGTAGCCATGGGCCGCACGATAGTCAACATCAACCAAAAAGCTTTTAGTTCCCTTTTTAGAGGTGTGTCCTGTATTCCAAGAGAACAACTCAGGAACATTTACATCCACTTGCCCTTCATCACCTTCATATACATTTCGACACATGTCTCTAGCCTTTGTGTCAATGTTTGGCTCAAAATAATGGGTGCAAAAGTTAGATATCTCCTCCGTAAGATATGCATTGCAAATAGAACCTTCCACTCGAGCTTTGTTACCAATTTTTCTTTTTAAATGATGGAGGAACCTGTAGTAATTGTAAACCCAAAACGTATGATTAATAATTTGAAAATTATAATTATAGAGTTTTTTAGAATAGGTGATCGAGTGAGTTATAATTATATTTAAGGACGGGGGGAGGAAAAAGAAGGTACTATGTCCTACTATTTACCTTTCAAATGGATACATCCACCTATACTGGACGGGTCCTCCGACTTTTGTCTCATACGGCAAGTGAACAGGCAAATGTTCCATAACATTGAAGAACGAGGGTGGGAAAATTCTCTCTAGTTTGCAAATGATCTCTGGAATATTTTTCTCCAACATATCCACATCCTCCACTTTCAACAGTGATGAGCTTATATCCCTAAAAAACTGGCTTATTTCAGTAATTGTCTTCCACACATTGACCGGAAGCAACTCTTTCAATGCAACTGGAAGCAACCTCTGCATGAACACGTGGCAATCATGGCTTTTCATGCCAAACAATTTGCCCTCATTTAGATCTACACATCTGCTTAGGTTGGACGCATATCCATCAGGGAATTTCAATTTCTTGATCCACTCACATAAAGCTTTCCTTTTCTCCTTGCTAAGTGTAAAACAAGCTTCATGCATCTTATCTCTCGTTTTACTACTACTAGCACCACTATCATCGTGCAGATGTAGTCGTCGTCGTTTGCAATGTAGAGCCAAATCTTTCCTAGCTTCTTTATTATCCTTGGTTTTTCCCTTAACATTCATAACTGTATGGATTAATTGATTAAAAAAGTTTTTCTCGACATGCATCACATCTAAGTTATGCCGAACCAAAAGCTTTCGCCAATAAGGAAGTTCCCAAAATATGCTTTGCTTCATCCAATTATGTGTTTTATCTCGAGCTAACTCACAATGACCAATTGTTTTTGGCAAGTGTGACACACGCTCCCACAGTTCATCACCACTCAACCTTGGTGGGGTGGGGAGTATTCTGCCTTATTTTTGGTGAAACCACTTTTGTTCTTTCGAAAAACATGATCTTCAGGTAGAAATTGACGATGGCAATCAAACCATGTTTGCTTATGACCATGTTTCAAAGTGAAAGACTTTGTATTCTCCATGCAATAAGGACATGCCAACCTCCCAACAGTACTCCACCCGGATAGCATACCGTAAGCTGGAAAGTCACTCACAGTCCACAATAGAGCTGCCTTCATGTTAAAATTTTGCTTCTTTGACACGTCATAAGTCATAGCTCCAACATTCCACAACTGTTTCAACTCCTCCACTAGAGGTTGTAAGTATACGTCAAGCTTTCCTTTAGGACTCTTTGGGCCTGGGATAATCAAGCTCAAGAATAGAAAAGGTCTTTTCATACACAAACCCGGTGGCAAGTTATAAGGTGTAAGAATAACAGGCCAACATGAGTAACTTTTCCCTGAATTGCCAAACGGGGAAAAACCATCCGTACACAACCCAAGACGAACATTGCGAGGTTCGGCGGCGAACTCTTTATAGGTGTTATCAAAATGCTTCCATGCTTCTCCATCACAAGGGTGAGCCATAATACCCTCTTCTCGTGGATTCTCTACATGCCATCTCATTTCTGTGGCGGTGGCCTTAATAGCATACAACCTTTGTAACCTTGGTGTGACAGGGAAGTATATCAGTTGCTTCTTTGCGACACGCTTCCCTTTAACTCTTTTCTTGTATCGATCTTCGTTGCATACAGGACACTTTTGAAGATGTGATTGGTCCTTCCAGAACAACAAACACCCATTAGGGCATACGTCAATCTTTTGATGCGGAAGTTCAAGACCCTTGAGCAATTTTTTTGTGGCACGAAAAGTCTTTGTCATATTACTTTTGTCGGGACATATGTCTCTCATTAATGATGTGAAACCATCCACAGCTCGATGAGGAATGTTATACTCGCACTTCAAATTTGTAACCCTCGATGCTACCGACATTAAAGATTCTTTGCACCCATCATAGAGAGGCTTCTGAGCATTTAGTAGCATATCAAAAAACTTTTTTGCTTCTGGATGTGGCTCTTCTTCTAAATTCTGGAAGCTCTCTTCATTTAAACCTTCAAATTGAGGGCCAAATGCATCCATTATCATGTCTGTAAAAGGATTCGAATCCAATCCACTAGAGCTTGACTCAACACCTTCTCTCGTGCCCTCAAAGTATTCTTCTCCATGACAACTCCAACAATAATAATTCGGACGAAATCCATGCATGTACAAATGAATCCTAACAGTATCGACATCCTTATATGGCACTAACTTGCATTTGATGCATGGACATTTCACTAGTTTAGATTGTTTGTAATATTCTTGCTCACAAGCATACGTTATAAACTCTTTAACCCCTTCAACAAACGTTTCCCTAAGATAATTATCACTATCAAGTCTGTTGTACATCCAATCACGATCGAGATTCATCTCTAGGTCTACACATAAGTACATAACCATTATATCGTTTAGGTCCACACATAACCAAACAAATATTTGGGATCATAATAAATAATAATGAAAAAAAAGATTCAGGCAAATTAGGGTTTTTAGTCACAAACTTTATTAACATATCCTATCCTATACAATAATAAGAATGTCATTTTTCACCACAATGCTCCAAAATCTTAACCAAGCTTTCTCATTCACTCCCTCCAATTTCACTCAAACCAACCTAACTTACAAAATTCAAATGTACTACTTGCTATTTCTAAGTTGCTTATTTTCACTCATTCCGTTTATTTTTGGACTTTATTTTAAGTGCAGTAATGTACTACTTGCTATTTCTAAGTTGCTTATTTTCTTATCTGCTAAACCATATAATATTTGTGCAATGATCTATTAATATATGGTTTCAAAATGGTTTATTATAACTATTATCGATTAGAAATTGACTATGATCTTTATTTTTATTTGTAGCATTTTATATATCATGTGCTTATGCACGGAAACATTCTAGTATATAATAATAAGAAAGTCGTTAGGCTATGGGAGGCCTCCAAAACCCAAATGTAACAATTCTACACACTCATGCAAAAACAATTCAAAAACAATCTTAATCCCTCCAAAACCGTTTTAAACAACATTAATCTGATAAAAACAAAAACAAAAAACTAATCTACAAACAATTAACCACACAGGGACAACATTAATCTCATGGCAAACCTTTGTTTAATCTCTTAACAGAGTAATTCTTGCATAATTTTTTTTTAATGGTATATCTAAATTTGTAGTGATTTAGGCATAACGATAGTGTTTGAAATTTCTTTACAGCCCACCCTCAGTTAATAACATACCATCGTCACCGATCACAATCTGCCTTTTCCAGCCCACCCATAGCTAACCAAACACCCCCTAAGTCACCTAATCCACGGCATACAACAAAATAGAGCAAAAGAAAAAAGAAAAGCATCAAAACCAACTAAGCCAAGGCATAACTATATGTTCAGTTTGTCTGGTTAAAGGAACTTAGACTCTCATATTTGGGTCTGATTGCTACTGAAAACAAAACTAGTTGAAAATCCTATATTCCTATTCTATACGATTTCCAATTTTAATTATACAGCCAAAAAATCAAAGAATCTTGAATGCCGATTATGCAGCCTTATACTCCCGAATTATCAATGCCTCTTGAATGTCGATTTTCAATTTTAATTATGCATCCTTATACTCCCAAACTTTGTTTAATTCTCCCAGTTGAATAAACCCAAAAAATCAATGAATATCCTTACCAGATTAAGCAAGTGCGAATAAAAACCAACAGTAACAACAAGAACATGGTCAAAATCAGAGAGAAATTAATCCTAACATCCAATTAATCAGTTTACAAATAAATACAGCAAAATGATAAGAAAGATGATAGTACCTGAATTTCAATGCGTGAGTTGATCTACGTATCGGCGCCCCTGCTCGGAGTGATTTTTCGTGCTTTCTTTGAATGATTTTGGGAATAGATGTGTAGAAGGAGAGAAACAGACTAATTGAGGGAAAATAATAAAACCTAATTGCAGTTTCCATAACCTAAATATTGCGAGAGTTTTTAGAGGGAAAAAATTGTGATTTCCCTCTCAGAATCGTGGAGAAGATTGTGGGTGAAGTCCAACTGAACGTGGAGAAGATTGTGGGTGAAGTCCAACTGAACGTGGAGAAGATTGTGGGAGATGCGCTGCTTGAGCAGGAGTTCCAAAGAAGAAGATGAGTCCCAGAAAGTTGTGGGTACTGGGTTAGACGAGTTTTCTTCGGATTGTTTTCCTTTTCTTTCCTTTTTTTTATTTTATTTTATTTTTTAAGAAATCACGTGTTTAGAGTTCCAGTAACTTCGGATTGTTTTTCTTTTTTTTTTTTTTTTTTTTATGAAATCACGTGTTTCCCCCCGTGGAAAGAATATGTTATGGAGTTTACTTTATACTTGTGAATTTAGTATTTATTTGTTATTGTTACTTTATACTCTATAGTAATTTTTTTGTTAGCTATCGTCTTGATTTGACTCACAGATTTTACCCCAAAAATAATTTTCTTTTGAAATTTATACTCCCTTCGGGTTCTTTATGTACCCAATTATTGTAGTCTCGTGTTTATATGATAAAAAGAGGTAGTAAAATAATGGACAATAGTGGGTAACGTAAGATATATGATAAAAATGTGTAATTATTATGCTAAAAGGAGTAACACAATGAAATATATATACAGAGTACTAAAAATAGAACAAAGTTTAAGTAGGTAGAACAAAGAAAACAAACCCCTTCTTAAAAGGTGATTAAATACGAGGTGGTATTTATCCTCATTTATTACTTTAATGAAATAAATTGATCACTTGAATCAATTGTTATTTCACTTAAAAGAAAATAAGATAAACAATAATATATTAGGTTATTTAGCAAACGATATATCAATCAATACTTAGTCAATTAATACCTCAAATTTCATCCTTCCCTTTCCTAGCTAATTCAATTCCTCTGCCAATTTGATTGGATTTGTTTCAATTTCAACCAACTCCTCATAATCCTCTCTTCTCCCCTCTTCATTTTTGAACAGTTCTCAACAAAATTATTTAATTGAGTCATTAATGATTCAATAAGGGGAGATCGATGAATTTGGAAAGGTAGAAGTTTATGAGATATTTAAATTCAGATTCAATTATCTATCATGAGAATACTTTTGTTTTGATTGAAGAAATTAAAATTTTCTTTATGCTACACAAAATATAAAAGCAACCATTTATCCAATTAAACGCAATACATACATACCCTATAATTAGCCTGTGCAAGACAATCATTTATCCAATTAAATACAATAATACATATCTTAATCATAATATGATTAATTAGTAGTCTTATGCACAAGCGATCTCATAGGAAAACTACTTTAGAAAATTATATTAAGGAGTTAAATATGTGATTATATTATATATATATAGAAAGAGAGAGAGAGAGAGAGAATTAGGATCTAGTGAGAACCACCCCTTAATATGAGAACTGATCGCTAATCTCAGCCGTTGATCAATTGAATCTAATGGCTGTAAAACTACCCGAAATTTCAAAATTAGTAAGGGTAAAATGGTAATTTATCCGCGTTGAATGACCTCCCCCAACTCCTCAATTTTCAGAATTTATTTCTCTCTCATCCTCCCTTCTCCCCTGCGAATTCTCTCTTACTCTCTCTCTCTTTCAATCTCTTCCTCCTTCTTTCTCATTATCTTCTTCTAAATTCATATTATGGGGTTTGTTTTTCGTTTCTTCCGTTGTCCAGGTAATCCCCTTTTCAATTTTTATTTTCGAACAAGTGAAATTAGGGTTTTTAGTTCTCATTCGTTTGTTGACGTTGTGTTTACTTTTCGTGATGTTGTGTTTACTTTTTGTCGATGTTGTGTTTACTTTTCATTATTTTTTGTTTACTTTTATCCAATGTTGTGTTTAATTTTTCTAATCTTGTGTTTACTTTTTCTGATCTTGTGTTTACTTTATGTCGATATTGTGTTTAATTACTTTTGATTATTTACTTCTACTCGATGTTGTGTTTACTTTTTTTGATCTTGTGTTTACTTTCTGTCGAGGTTGCGTTTACTTTTGATTATATTGTGTTTACTTTTACTCGATGTTGTGTTTACTTTCTACAATCTTGTGTTTACTTTTTGTCGATATGATTGTGTTTACTTTTCTTGATCTTATTTTTACTTTCCGTCCGTTTTGTTTTAATCCAACAACTATCAGAGGTTCCCGTTATAAGGGAGATTCTCATTTTAAGGGGGGTATCTTAAGGGAGGTTCTCACCAGAATTTGGTCATATATATATATATATATATATATATATATATATATATATATATATATATATATATATATATATGCATTGGCAAGTGTACGTGCCCAATTAAGTAAAGGAAAACTTTCAGGAACAAAGGAAGTACAAGATTACATATATTTAACTTGTAGTGTCGTGTATATATATATATATATATATATATATATATGTATATATATATATATATATATGTATATATATATATATATACATGTATATATATATATATATACATGTATATATATATATATATACATATATATATATATATATATATATATATATATAGTTTGGTTAAATTCGTGTTTGTACTCATTCTATACATACAAGCATGCACGCTCATGTCTTATTTCACTTGAAAATTTATAGTCAATATTACTTGAAAATTTATAGTCAATACTGTGTTCGTAGTGGAATAGGGACCGTAAGTTTTTCAGTGTTTAATTAGTGACTGAAATTTAGTTAGTAATTAATTTGCAAATTTGTGACTGAAATTTTGTTGGTAATTAAATAGTGACTAAAATTATTCGGTAAATAATTAGTGACCAACGTATGGTTGGTAGGTAATTTGTTACAGATTGTTGTGACTGAATGATAATCCGAAGTTAAATAGGGACCGAAAATACTTCCGTACCAAATTGGCGACTGACACTTGACCAGTAGTAATTTAGCAACCGATATTTGTACGGTTACAAAAATCCGTCGCTAAATGGTCATTTTCTTGTAGTTCCCTATTTATAAACTTATTGCACAATATACACCTATTTGTAAACTTATTTACACCAAATACCCAAATTGTAGGAATTGAATCTAACGGCTATAAAATTAGACATCAATCATAGCAATGCTTGCCATTCATAGTCTGCTCAATAATTTGAAGTTCAAAGACATCAAGAAAAACATAATTCTTAGCTTCATTAATTATAGTCACTATTGTGATCTCTACGAAAATGAGACCAAACAAGGAAATCAAAACTACGACAAACAGAAGCTATATCTTCTAAGATACTATCAACTAAAGAAAGCATAAAAACACCATTCTGCATCTTGCTAATGAGGGTCAGACAATCTGACTCGAGAATCACGTTTCGGTAACCATGGTCCCTCGCCTTCTTTAGTCCTAGGAGGGCAGCCTTGCATTCAGCGACAAAAGGGTTTCAATGAGCACGGACACGACGGGAAGCAGCAAAGAGGATTGTACCATCCCTCATTCGGCCACTATCCCATCCCAACAAAGCTTGCATCTGAAATTGATGCATCAAGATTAATTTTGAGGGCACCTTCGGGAGGGGGGATCCACACATTGCTACTAGATGTGGAGCTGCACTTTGTTCCACCATAAATACAAGCTGAGTACTCCCCATAATCAACAACATACCTCCTTACATTCTCCATAAAGACCCCATCAGGAACCTCCACCTTCTCAAACAACCATTTATTTCTCCTATACCAGATCGACCAAGCAAGGAAACCTATTGTTTGCCTCTGCTTTGCATCCAGACGCTGCTGCCATGACATAATAAGCGCCAAAAGTACAAACTTCGGTAACGATCAATTATATACATATAAAGCAACCAAAGGATTTAACAATAGTACAATACACCCTTTAAAATTAAACCCCTCTCAATTAAAACCCACATCCAAGAACATTCAAAATTGAAGCAACATTAAGGCAAATTTGCACCCAAAAACTATAATAAGGAGTAAAATGTTAGCATATTGAAAGGTACAAATACTCCTAGCTACACAACATAATTTTGAATAAAAGAAGACCCATTAATATAAGAACAATTTCAGACACAGAAACTCAACAAAGATACCAATAAAATTCATGCATTTCATCAAAAGTCGATTTCATAATTACAATAATTTTAAAAGAAAAATGTATAAAAAGGAGAGAAGCATAAAAACCCTCGTTAAGAAGATGAAACCGTTCCAGCAGGAAGCTCCTTGACAAGAGCAGCAAGCGCTTCGGGGTTGAACCCCAATTCAGAAAGGGCGATTAGGAGAGAGATTGTGTGACGATCAAGTTGAGTGTTCAAGATGTTTTACATCTCAAATACTAGGTCTAAACACTCCTTTGCATTTCGTGCTGCTTCTGAATCCATTGTTGTTGTGTTTGTGGATTGTGGAGTTGGGAATTATGTGAGGGTTTTTTTGGATTGGTGATTAGTTGATTACTGATTATCGATGTTTCCCAGTTTTTTTAATTTTCAATTTCAGGGGCTTTTTTTAGTGTAATTTAAATTTTACTCTGTGGCTACCGGTATTAGCAACCAAACCACCGACCAACCTCCGATCCAAATCCGGTCAATTCTTCGATCAAAATGCCAAAGAACGCACAAACAAATCCGGCGACCTTTAGTTACGGCAGATGAAATCCTTGCAATTTGATGGAAATCGAACCATTTACTTCAAAATCGTGAGTTAGGATCGCCGGAAACTAGAGATCGGAGATCGGCCTCCGTCGGCGATCAGAGAGCGGAGATGGCCGACGCGGGCAACCAGAGAGCAGAAGGAAGAATAGGGGAGAGGAGAGAGAAAGAGAGAAAGAGAAGAAGTTGAGAATTTTTTTTTGTTTTGAATTTATGTTGGAAAACATGAATTAAGGGCAAAGTGGTAAATTGCAGCTAACGGAGTACTAACGTCCGTTAACTCCATGTGCATCTCATGAACAGTACGGAAAAATAGGGGTATATTATGTGATTCAAAACACGCGAGGGTATTTGGTGCATTCTTGCAAACCTCAGGGGCATTTCATGAAAAAACCGTAAATTAAATATTTGCGATTCTTTTTGATAAATCTTGAATTTTTGATTGACCTACAGTATATGTTTAACAAGTTTGAATGCCTAGCCTTGTTAATTATACAACCTAATTTGTAATTATGATTAATTTGTTGAAATTCGAATAATTTAGAATTAATTTGATTTTCATAATTAATTAATAATTTAATTAGGTACCAATGATTAAAAACCACCATAAAAATTGTTAATTTGTGTTAAATTTTAAATTTTTATGACCTAGATTTGAATCCATGTTAATCGGAAATTAATTGATTAATAAATTTTCGATTTTTTCGCCCTAAAATTATGAAATTAATATGATTTATTAATTTGTCATTAATTTTGGAAATAAAAGTTTTAATTTTTATACAATTCGCTCATAAAACTTGCACGCACAAAGCAATGGACGCTACGTGTTACCCTTAAGGGGTGTTGTATAGTGCGGGCATGCGACGACGAGCAAGGGAGCTCGTCGCCCATGCGGTACGAATGCAGCGAGCAAGGCGAGTAGCACGCGAGCACAAGGCAGCAGCCCAGCCTTGCATCGAGTGCTGCGATGATGCATGGGCGGATGGGCGAAGAAGCAAGGCCAGCGAGTAAAGGCAGGCGCGCGCGCGCGGGCAGCGAGGGGTGCCTCGCAGCACGAGCGCTGCCTCGCCCAGCCTCGCCAAGCAACTGCTGCGCTACGAAGCAGCGAGCGATGCTGCACGCAAGCGTGGCTCGGCTTGCTGCGTTTGCGCGTGGCAGCTGCTCGTGCCTTGCTGTGCGATCAATCGTGAGGGGCGATGCTGCCTCGAGGACTCGACGGGGCATGGGCGCAAGCCCATGGCCTCGTCTTGACCCGATTGCTGCGTTTTGAACTTAATTTTTAATTTTCAGTTAGGAAATGATTTTAATTAATTTTAAAATTCGTAATTTAAATTTTTTTTCTCGGATTTTTATTTTGAAATATTATAATTATTATAAATTTTATTTATACTAATTATTTTACTAAAATTAAATCTTGAATTAATTTAAATTCGTCTAATTCAACTGAAATAAATTAAATTAATGGATTCGATTATAAATTTATATGAGCTTTAAATTTTAATTAAATTTGTATGTTTCCGGTTAGACTAGAAATACATTTTTATGTTTAAAATTAGTAAAGCATATGAATTTATTGGTTTAAGTGGAAGCATTTTTAGTCATAAACTCTTGATTAGGTCTACAAATCCTTTAAGGTTAAACAACTTGATTAGAATTAATAAGGACTGAATAATTGGTAGATTATTGGTGCCCTTAATTAATTGCTGCAAATATTTATGTGATGCATAACGTGTTTTACTAACCAGCTATGTGGGCCATTCATGATAATGAATGGGTGAATGGTATATATTGTATATGTACTGTTTTGCAGGTTATGGAGTGACTAGTATGGCCCAAATAGGATAGAAAATATGGTCTGCGTACCATTAATTTGAATGTAATTGGTCTAATGCACCAAATTTTTTTTTCAATTTAAATATGGTCTGCGTACCATCAAATAGTTGTAATTAGTTTAATTATAGCTTATCCTATTTGAAGAAAATGGCGCCTCCCACGGTGAAATTCAAGACGAAGTTACCATTTTCGAGACGGACTTTGAAGTTGAAGCTTCAAGATGAAGTCGGGCCATACTAGATCACATTTATCTTATGCATGCTTTAAGTTATTTATTGCTTTAAATATGTCTTAATTATGCATGAGATTGTGGCTTGATTATGTTGCATGATTAAAGATTTTAGTTCACTTAAAATCTAACCAACATAGTAAGAGCCTTAAGTACGTTCCAAACTTAAAAAAAAAATATTGAGTTAAAAGGTGCCATGCCAAAATAAACACTTGCTTGGATATCCTTTACATCAATCTAGTAATAGTTTTCGCTCAACGAGGTGTTACTTATTGGTCCTAAAGGGGTAAGGTACACAAATAATTGTGAGTACATGTTAGTTTTGGTGAAACTCAACGATATAAGTAAGGAGTCCTTTTATGTCGTGGCAAAATCGATAGGTTTACCTATTAAGTTCTTAGACGTACCTATCAACCAAGGGTAGTTTCTAGACTATTAGCAAAAGGCTTTTGCTTACCTAAAAGATTTTAGAATTAAGTCTAAATACATAATGTGCTTAATTCTTCAATGGATTTTAGGGTCTTGGAATCATTTTATTCACACCTGCCGGAACACATAACTTGAATAAAATGCTTAATGAACATTGAATTATGCATGTATGCTAGAATTTAAGTTTATTAAGAGAAACTGTGAATGGTTATTTATTTGTTTATTCTTTTCAATTGTAGTTTCAATTGTAGTTTTAATTGAAGAACGAGAGCTATGACGTTCTATTACTTGAAAGTGATGAACCTGCGACTTACAAACAAGCTATGACGAGCCCTAGCTCCAAGCAATGGCAAGAAGCCATGCAATCTGAATTAGACTCCATGTCTGAAAACCAAGTATGGGATTTGGTCGATTTGCCAGATGGCTACCAAGTCATTGGAAGCAAATGGGTTTTCAAACTGAAAAAGGACAAGGATGGGAAACTTGAAGTTTTCAAAGCTAGATTGGCTGCAAAAGGTTACAGGCAAGTCCACGGTGTGGATTACGATGAAACCTTTTCACCAGTTGCAATGCTAAAATCTATTCGGATAATGTTAGCAATCGCTGCATATTATGATTACGAAATATGGCAGATGGATGTCAAAACCGCTTTCTTAAGCGGCGTTTTAACAGAAATTGTGTTTATGACACAACCTGAAGGTTTTGAGGATCCAAAGAATGCTAAAAAGGTATGCAAGCTAAAGAAATCAATCTACGGATTGAAGCAGGCATCCAGGAGCTGGAATATACGTTTTGATGAAGCAGTCAGTGACTTTGGTTTCATCAAGAACGCAGACGAATCTTGTGTATACAAGAAGGTCAGTGGGAACAAAATTGCTTTCCTAGTATTATATGTCGATGACATATTACTTATCGAAAATAACATTCTTATGTTAAACTATGTCAAGATTTGGCTTGGGAAATGTTTTTCGATGAAGGATCAAGGAGAAGCACATTACATATTGGGCATCAAGATTTACAGAGATAGATCTAAAAAGATGATTGGACTTAGTCAAAGCACTTATATCAATAAGGTGCTTGATAAGTTCAAGATGGCAGACTCCAAGCGAGGCTACCTACCCATGTCTCATGGAATGACTCTAAGCAAGACTCAGTGCCCAAAAACACTTGATGAGCGTAGACAAATGAATGGGAGTCCATATGCATCATTGATTAGGTTCAATAATGTATGCTATGATATGTACACGCTCGCATGTTGCGTACGCACACAGTGCTACGAGCAGATACCAGTCAGACCCAGGAAAGGCACATTGGACTGCTGCCAAGAACATTCTGAAGTACCTGAAAAGGCACAAAGATGACTTCCTGGTCTATGGTGGAGATGATGAATTAATTATTAAAGGCTATACGGACGCAAGTTTCCAAACCGACAAAGATGATTTCAGATCACAGTCTGGGTTTGTCTTCTGCCTCAACGGAGGTGCAGTAAGCTGGAAAAGTGCTAAGCAAAGCACCATTGCGGATTCTACAACTGAAGCGGAGTACATTGCTGCATATGAAGCAGCAAAGGAAGCTATATGGCTAAGGAAGTTCATAGGTGAACTTGGTGTAGTCCCCTCCATTAAAGGACCAATAGCCCTGTATTGTGATAATAACGGAGCTATTGCACAGGCAAAGGAGCCTAGACACCACCAAAGAGTCAAGCATGTACTTCGTAGATTTCACCTTCTACGAGAGTTCGTTGAAAGAAAAGAAGTCGAGATAAGCAAGATTGGAACTGATGACAACATATCAGATCCATTGACTAAACCTCTGCCGCAGGCGAAGCACAACTCGCACACTGCAGCTATGGGAATCAAGCATATTGGATAATGGCTTTGATGTCCTTATTTAATGTTTTAAAGTTTTAGAGTTTAATTCTTTGTAAAACATTATTGGTTAATCATTCACAATAAATGAATAGAATTGATTTTTGCATTTAATTTGTGGTTTATTAAATGATGAGTCCCTTCAATTTGACGATATATTCAAGATAGACTGTCAGGACCAGTCCTGTGACTAAGAAATGTCTATCAAGTGAACTTGAATGTCAAAAGTTGAAAATGGTCCCTGGTTAGAGTTTTCTATAAAATTGGACGCATAGAAAACGTTAGACGACTGGAATGCAAGATGACTAATAGTTCTGTTTCTTGAACTATGTGGACATGGCAATGTCGTAATCATTTGCATAGATACTTACTTTGGGAAGACTAGTATCGGACAGACCTATGAAACTTTACTGTAAGAGATGAAAATCTGTCATAAGTAAATTTCATTAAAATTATTAGACACTAAATCCTCAATACCTGAGTGATTTGAGATTACTTGTTTGAGAACTGGTTGCTTTGACGTTGACCAACCGTCACACCGTAAAAGGAGGCTATAAAGGCAACGCTCAGGTAATCACCTATCAAACGAAGTCTAATCTCAAGATCACAAGATTAAGATTGTCCTCCCATAAATCGGGATGAGATGCTTAAAAGTTGTACAAGGCCACTCGGAGAGCTAGAAACTGTAAAATGCATGGCCGTGCTCGGATGAATCATAGGCTATGATTATCTGTTTATTTGATCAGTTGAACTCTGAAATCGAGAAACACCTCTGGACATAATAAGGATGACAACTCTTACCTTGTGTTCAAGAGCAAGCATCGAGCGACAAAGGAATTAGGTAATGCACACTTGTCCCTAAGGACAAGTGGGAGACTGAAGGAAATAATGCCCTTGGTCCAAGTATGCATATAATATTAAGTCTAATAAATGCGGTTCAGTATTAATTAACAAGTTAATAATTCAGTGAGATCAAGTGAGCTGAATGCCTAGCTAGAGGCCGCTTCAGTTCAAGTGGAATTAATGATATTAATCCACAGCTTACTCTTGACTGAACCCGTAGGGTCACACAAATAGTACATAAACGGATCAAGTATTTAATGGCATTAAATACTCCATCTATGGATATTCGGAATCGACGGATCTTGGTTTCAGTGGGAGCTAAGATCGTCACAAGCAAGAAATGAATACTCCGGAAACGATGATATTGCCGGAAACGGAAATATGGATCGTATCGGAAATATAAATCTTATCCAAGTCGTAGATGTTGCCGGAAACAGAAACATGGTACGTATCGGAAAATATTATTAGAAATAGAAATATTGCCGGAATCGGAAATATTGCCGGAAACGGAAATATTGTCGGAATCGGAAATATTATCAGAATCGGAAAATAATTCCGGAAACGGAAATATTAAATATTTGTTCGAAACGGAAATTAATTCCGAAATCGGAAATATTAAATATTGTTCGTATCGGAAATGATTTCCGGAACCGGGAATTTAATCGGAAGCGCATCGTACGAATTAGCATCGGACGAGGCTTGCTAGACGAAGGCCCAGCACGAAGCCAGACCCGCGCCCAGCAAGCCGAGCGCCCAACATGGAGCTGCCACGCCTCGCCAGGCCCAGCGCAAGGCCAGGCCCAGCAAGGCCTTGCCGCGCGCAAGCTAAGCGTGCTGTTGGGCTGCGAGCAGCGACTGCTCGTGTGGGCCGCAAGGCCTGCGCGGGTGGTGCGATGCTCGTGGCCTTACGATGCTCATGTTCGTAACGAATCCTAATCCTATCGGAAATCGTGTATTGACTAAATCCTAATCCTAGTAGATTAAATTTATTATTTAGAGTTCAAGTTGGATTCTAATTAATAAATCCAAATCCTAGCAGGATTATAATTCCTTGTCCATACCTCTATAAATAGGAGCCTAGGGTCATAATTTATAGACACAATTGAAGTATTCCAAAGGTAAGATTTTGAAAAAAAATCAGCCATACACCTTCACCTAAATAGCCGAAATTCCTAAGCTACCTTAAGGGCGATTCTAGTTGGTCAAGCTTAAGGCGGATTCGGACGTGCTGTGGACTATCTACGGAGGGACGACACTTGGAGTCCTAAAGACTTATTCTTGTTCTTGTTCGGTTCGGGCGCAGCTAGGGAGGGCACGCAACAAAGTGTATGCATCTAAACTATACTAAATGATTATGTGTAAATAATATGTTTTCCAGGCTTTATGGTTTTTCCGCATGATTTATGTTTTGTCATATGTATCATAACCTAACAGATACGATGTACATAAGGGTCGAAATCTTGGAGATCAAGCGTTTTCTATACTAACTACGAATATGCAATTACTAGTAGAATCTTCTCTGAAGAAATATTGTTGGTTTGAATTTCTTTGCACAACTTGCCACTAATTGCACAAACCGTGTATCTAGTAATTAAATACGAAATATTATGTAATAAATAATAAATAATAATAATCATGATTATCACAACTAATTAACAATAATAATAATAATAATAATAATAATAATAATAATAATAATAATAATAATAATAATAATAATAATCGGTCTGGGATTTCGGCACTGAAAGAGGTTAATATTGGTCTGTCTGGAGGGAACGACGGAGCTCTACGACCTGCAGATGGGTTACTCTACTCTTGGGATCGGGGTCGTGATGTGTGTGTTGAATTGACAGGATCTTCATGACACATTCTGGGTTTTCTGGCTTTGTTCTTGGACGGGTTTTGACTGATGCGGCTAGTTGAAAGCGGGTCAAGTACGAAGCAAGTTGTCGGGAAATTGGTTATGGTTTTCTTCCTTTCTCTTTTTCTTCTCTGGGGGAACTGGATGAGGATGTTGTTGTGTTGCTGAATCGAGTTAAGAAGTTCTCTAGGACTCAAGACATTGGAGCTCGTGTTGTTGCTCATATTTTCACCAGGATATGCTTTGCTATAGCTAGAGGAGTTGGGGCCCATATTGTATCTCGACTTCCCACTAATTTTTTGTACTTTGATTTACTTTGTTAGCATTTGATATAATAATAATAATAATAATAATAATAATAATAATAATAATAATAATAATAATAATAATAATAATAATAATAATAATAATAATAATAGTTTTTCACGTAAAACCTCTCAATTTAGGCGATTAGGGCACGATTATGTGCGTTTAGGGTCCCTTCCACGTCGATTTTTCGGGGGGCTCCGGCGTCGGCATCGGTGTTCCAATGTCAGGCGGCGGCGGTCAGATGTCAACCGACGACGATCAGTCGGTTTCCAGGCGGTTTTTTGCTGGCGGTTTTCAGGTGTCGACGGGAGTTTGCAGGCTGTCTCAGGTGGTGGTATAGGACGGCATCGGTTTCAGGTTCGTGGTTTCAGTTCCCGGCGTTCAGGGTCGTGGATTCAGTTCTCGGCATTCAAGGTCGTGGATTCAGTTCTCGGCATTCAGGTTCATCGGTTTCGGGAATTCGGTTTCGGGAAGTCAGTTTCATTTCGTGAGTTCAGTTTCTTCAATTCAGTTTCAATTCGGGGGTTCACTTTGGTGATTCGATCAGGTTCGTGAGTTTAGTTTCCGGCCATTCGTGAGTTCAATTTCAATTCGTGAGTTCAGTTTGGTGGATTGTTCAGGTTCGTGAGTTCATTTCACGCAATTTGTTTGGTTTTTCGTGCGGTGTTTTGTGCGTTGTTTTGGAGTGTTGTATTCGTGTGATCTTCGTGGGGTGTTTTTGTGTGTTGTTTTCGAGTGTTGTATTCCGTTGTTTTTTTTAGTTCGGATTTTTGGTATTGTTGTTTGGCAGTGATCTTCGTGGTTGTTGAGTGGTGTTTTGTGTTTGGTGTTTGGTGTCGGGTGGTGTAGGGTGGTGTTTGGTGGTGTTTGGTGTTGTGTGGTGTTTGGTGTGTTATGGTTCTTCAAATCTCGTGCCCCTTTAAAGGGTGTGATGGGTGCAATAGTGGGGGTGGGAGGGGGTTATCCAAGAAGTATTTCATTGATCATCTGGGGGCTCGTCATTTTAAAGATGATGCTTTTAAAGCTTCTCACAAAGCCAATGTTGGGAGTTAGGGATTTTTCTTTATTCTCTGCTTTAGATTCCGCGCTTCACCAGGCTGGTATTTGGCTTTGCGGTGAGTGTTTTTGCACTCACACTTTTAGTAAGAATTGTAAGCATGCAGATGTTTGGTGGTTTGTGCTCCTTCTTTTGAGGAGGTTGCGATCCTCGGTATCTGTGAGGGGGTCGAAAAAGCGCGAGGCTAATGCGTGACCTCGTCCCTCGTGGGTGTGACGATTCTTTTTATTCAATCAAGTGTAATTGGATTTCCTGTGAGTTTACACCCAATTGACTAGTAATATAGGAGTCGACATTCAGTTTTTAACAACAATGAGAAAAACTGACAAAACCCGGTTATCGTGACATAATGGGAGTGCAATTATGTTTGACCACGACGGCCGTAGGTTCCCTTGTGATCCCTGGTGTGGGGATCTCTCAACATATACCCGCAAGGTAGAGATTGAGGGTTCGGGGGACTGTAACTACCGAGAGGAGTACTTCGCTTGTCGATAACTCCAGAGGCAGGATATCCTTACTAGCTCAGCATAAATAATTGAAGGGACATGCGTTAACTATTAAACTAATCTGAGTTGATTTTAACAATATGCAACACATAGTACTAGATCGAGCGCGATTATCTGATTTAGATTGTTTTAAGGGACCTAGCATGATAATCCAATTTCCCAAAAATATCATATTTATTAAGCGTGATCGAACAATCAGATTTTAGTTAGTTTAACAGTTCATAAAAGGGCGAGGAAAGCAATTAAATCATCGAGAAGGGACACATTACGACGCACCCTTGAGAGGTGCGTCACGGTTCTCAGAAAACTAACCACTTTGACTTTGCTATTTCTCCTTTTTATTTAACGAATCTCAAATTATGGGACAGGATACGTTCTGTTCGATTTATGGATCGATTGCGACAGAACGCGTGAACAATTTCGCAGCGTGAGGCTTAGGCTGAGGGTTGGAGTCAATACTCAGAATATGAATTGTGTGTTCTTTTCACGTCGAATTTGGGGCTGTATTTATAGGGAAGAGTTCGTGGAAAGATAGAATTGCAGAGTTCTAATCCACAAAGAATTAGGAAAAAACACGTACCCAGGTATTTTCAGCGCCCAGGCCTGAGCGCCGAAGATTTCGGCGCCCAGAGCCAGGCGTTGAAAATAGGGTCTGGGCTGTTTTCTTAGTCAGATTCGGATTCCTGAAATCCGTAGAGTTTGAGATTTAATCGAGTCTTTTAGTGCGTATCAATTTCATGACGGAATGCGTCTGGGCCCGTTACGAACTCTAGGTTCGTTAGGATTTTAATTAATACGTAACTCTTATTTTCGAATCATATTAGGAATAGGATTCTCGCAGTTTTCTTTCTCATTTAGGATTTATGTTGGAGTGCAACACCTAATTCTGACAGGTTTCTATCTTTTATGACTTGCCACTTTTAGAAACTACCCTTTACGGCAGTTACTATTTTTAGCAGGTTTCCATAAATAGAATGTTTCTATAAATAGCAGGTTTCGGGTGAAATGAAAAGGGGAATTGAGATTCGTTTATTTTATAGGAGATGCGTTGTCAAGTGGAGATTTATGTTCTCATCATCGAACCTTTCCCTTTCGGGAATGGGGACAAAAGTAGGTGTCTACAGTTAGCCCCCACTTTGACTGATCTTGGAGTAAGACGATGGTCAAAGTACTAGACAGAGTGCGTCACACAAGCCATGGTGTATGTGACCTGTTTTGCGAGGGTCTCACGAGCCCCCGAGTGATAACATTTGACTTAAGCGTCATCACTTGAAATGTCGACATATCCCTCACGTGTCATTGGGATTTGTCAACGGATAGTATAGAATACTCCCTCACTTTGTCATTGGAAGTATCTAAAGAGGCGTAGAAACTCCCTCACTTTGTCATTGGGAGTAGCTACAGATGTTTTTGAAATCAAAGCTATAAAGTGTAATTGGGCCTGGCCAAGCCCAATCACGAGGTAAAAATGTTTTTAAAGATTCTCATTTTCAGGGCTAGCTAAACGAGAAAAACCCCCTTGTTTTTATGGGATGTAAAACGAAGAAAAATCCAGCACATCGCTCTTTTTTTGGAAAAAACGGAAAACCAATCCTTTTAAATTTTGGAAAAGGGAAAACCAGAAAAAGTTATCGCTGCAACGACTAAGGACCTGCGCGGTTATTGGCGTAGACCCCGCCGGCTAAAGATGGCGAGCCTGTGCGCTAAGGGTGGACACCGCGTCCGATAGAAGTGGACGAATCTGTTTTTGAAATTTGAAAATAAGGACCTACGCGATTTGTGACGTAGACCCCGCCGGCTATAGATGGCGAACGTTTCCGCTAAGGGTGGACACCCCGTCCGATAGAAGTGGACGAATCTATTTTGAAATTTGTTTATGCTTTTTGAAAATAAGGACCTACGTGGTTTGTGACGTAGACCCCGCCGGCTGAAGATGGCGAGCCTATTTTGAATTTGAAGACTTTATTTTTCGAAAACTGAGGACCTGCGCGGCTAGTGACGCAGACCCCGCCCGCTGAGGGTGGGCGAGCCCTGTCCGCTGAGGGTGGACGTCCCTGAATTCGTTTTTTTTTTTAATTTGGGAACTCGCGCGGTTGGTGACGCGATCTTGCCAACTGAAGATGGGCAAGTTCCTATTTCTTTGGTTCTTTGTGATTTCTTTTGAGAATTTCTTTTTATTCATTCTTGCAAGAGCGAATTCTTTCGAGGGATGCTCGAATTTAGTTGTAACCTGAACGTGGGCTGACAACGTGTTCAGACGGACCTTTGTCTTGCGACCGTCTGCTTTTCGTGATTTTGAGCTAGTTTTTACGGTTCGACTTGGTCTTCGATCAGAGGACCGTGCACAAGTGTCAATGACGACCTTTCCCTGAGGTCGAACCTGCTGTTTTTTTTTTGAGATATCCAAACATGATATGATGTATGGCGCAGTCCGGGAATGTGATTTTGATCGTGCGCTCCTTGTTGGAGTCTATTTTTCGCGAGCCCCCAAGCACTGGGGCTCGTCGGTCGTTTTTCGCATCTTGTAATCATGTTTGGGGTCATGCTCGTATGTGCGAGCGACTTTTTATAGTAGTGTGCTATTTTAGCAAAGCCGTGGAGTGCGACTTTAGTTTCAGGCGACATCCGGTTTTAGCTTGGCCCGGATTAATCCTTTGACAGACAAACATTTTTTATTTGGAAAACCAACGACTTAACGATACACATTTTTGGTGTTTCGAAGAATGACCATGATATTTAATTTGTTTTTTTGAAAAGTGTACATAAGCATTTTCTGAGACGAGTCTAAGTTTCGACCAAGTTTTAATGTTTATATTTGCTTATTTGGGAGCTAAAGGTGCTTTGGGCTTGATCTTACTTGCAATAGGGCCTCGTGTTTAGCAACACGGTCTTAAATCCTTTCCTGTTCCGCGTTTTGTGAAATCTGGGCCTTGGGCTGCATTTTCAGCTCCCAAGGCCAGGCGTTAAACATTTCGGCACCCAGCCGTGGGCGCTGAAAGTCTTTTCCTGGTGATATTTGACTTTCGGATTTCCTAACACGTTTCCGAATGGGATCAGGATGTCACTGGGTGCGTCCAGCTATATATAGGGGCTAGATACGTCCCTATTTTCCACCACTCTCAATTCCTTTCTCTCTTTTTTGCTGTGTTTTAATTACTCATTGCTTTTGCCATGTCGATCCCTACTTTCTCACTCCAACGGACTGTTAGGCGTTGGCTATGGGCCCTTACTCCCACAGAAAAGGTTTTGTTAAAAGAATACCACTTAGAGGCACTTTTAGGCTTACAACAAATTAATATTGATTATAACTTTCTGCATGCTGCCCTAAGCTTTTGGGACTCCGATCATCATGTTTTTGCCTTTCGGGGCAACGAAATATGTCCTTTGCCAGATGAGTTTGCTGCGATCCTTGGTTATCCTACTAATGCTACTCCTGTTACCCCTGACACTATTGAAGAGGGTAAAACAACCATAGGGACTTTCCTAGGACTAGATGATAACATGTTTGCTGAAATTGTTGTAGGTGACGAGGTTAACTTGGCAAAACTTGTAAAACATCACTTTAGGCCTAGTAAGAATATGACCGAACAGAAATTGAATATTCGAGCCCTTGTATTTTGCTTGTTGAATCACTATTTGCTATCGAAAAACAATGGTGAGTTCGGTGACATAAGGTTGATCCCCTTGATTAGCCAGATGGAAAGTTGCTATTCTATTATGCCGTTGGTTGTTGCCGAGACTTTGCTGAGTGCGGATGAGCTGAAGAAGGATGCCAAATCTGACCATTTTAAGGGAAGCCCCCTATTACTGCAGGTAATCGATTTTTTCCTTGCGCACGTATACGCCCCTTTTGCATATATTTGTTTTGCCTGGGGCTGAGTTTCAGCGCCCAGGGCTGGGCACTGGAGTTTTCGGCGCCTGGTCCTTGGCGTTGAAACTGCGCCCTAGGGACCGTTTTTTTTTTCTTTTCATTCTTTTGATTCGATCGTACCCTGTTTTTGCAGATTTGGCTTGCGGAACGGCTTAGACTTTTGGAAGCTCCTGCCGATCCTAAACATTATCGCCCTATAGCCTTGGGTAACCGAAAACACTTGCACCAAGGCCAAGACGAGGCCGAATGGACCTCCTTTTTTACTTATGGCATTTGTTCTATGAAGTGGGTGGTACCATGGTGGGGTATGGCTACTATGACATGGGGTTCTGATGTATCGGTTTATGTTTCCTTGTTGGGGCTATCTTGTCCCATTTATATTTTCCCTTGCCGAGTCATGCGTCAATATGGTTTAAGGCAGACTATCCCCTTTTCTGATACGGTACCACCTAAGGTAGCGGCCTTTTCACAAACACGGGTCCTAGCGTGGGATAAGTATTATGATGGTCTCCCGCGTTGGTCCGTAGCTACAAATGGCTTTGTGGGTCTTTCTGAAAACTACAAGTTGTGGATGAGCTCCGATGATAAAGATGTGAGGGCCGAGGCTCGTAATGGGGAGCCGGCTGAGCTTTTGATACCTCGTATTCGTGTTAAGTATGAGGGTCCTGATTCTGCCAGACCTCGTACCTATAGTATTAAGACTGTGAAAACTCGTCCTGATCGAAAGCGAAAGGAAGTTCCTCCCCGTTCCAGTTTCAGGCCTAAAAAGATGCCTAACATGAAGGGGCCTGCTGTTGTTAAAAGAAATGCAGGCTCTCGCGGAGATCGTCGCCGCAACAATGTATGGGTTAGGAAGGCTCAGCCGCTTGTAGAAACAGTGGCTAGTCTAATTGATAATAATCTTTCTCCCACCATTGTCTGTGCCCTTGAGGCTGAGCGGGCCATAACTGAGAATGTTTTTGAAGCCTTGGAATCTTTGGAAGTTAGCGTTCCGGAGCCGGTTCTTATGGAGATTGATTTTGGGGCAGCACAGAAGACTCTGGGGGTGGATCCTGCGAACATTGCCCTCTACAAGACTTTATTTGATGATCCGGAAGAACTAGAGTAGTGTAGTTCTTGCTAAGGTGTAGGTGCCCTTTATTTATTTCAGCTGTGTTTGTTTTTATTCTTAGCACTTTATTTTCCTTCTTATTATTTTTTAATAAAGGCGTATTTTTATTTTTCATTTTCATTTATTTTTGTTTCTCCTCTTTTTTATGTTTTTATATGTCTAACACTTTTGTACAAAGAATATGTTTTTTTTTATTGGACCGAATCCTTGGTAAGGATTGCCTACGTATCTTGTCAGAATCAGGTCGCGCGTAGTTTGTTTTGGACAAATTCGACTTAGGGACGAACTTGTCTTGATGATGGTGCTAACAATCGATCGAGCTAGATAATTGAATATGGTGAGAACAAGTTGTAAAAGCATAAGGTAATTGTAAGTTTATTGCTTGAGAGTTGCGTGTATAAAACAAACACGACTAAGCCATTTTATAGGCATTTACAACATGAGTGTAACGTTTATGGAATAATTGCCCATAATTAGATAATAAATCCGTAATGAAATCCGGCTCCATCAACGGTTGTAACGTCCGTTTTGAGCCCAGCAGTTGGGAAGACCGTTCGAATAGTACCACCTCACGCCTTGTTGGCATCCACACACACAATTCTTGCCACGTATGCCCACGTCACCAAGAGGGTATTTCCCCCCCTAACAATTGTCCCCAAACCCATTTTGAGTTTTATTCAGGGAAGTTCAAAAAGGAAAAATGGGTTTCATGAAATAGGAAAAGGAGAAACTGCCTCTTAACCTCCCCAACACTGACGGCGTTAGATTCATGATGATCTTTGCCTTGGGGAAACCAACCGCCCAACTGCGCCAATAAATAAGGCTGCACTTCCAACCATCCGAAATCACTTCTGCAATCTCTCTCCTCTCTTTCCCAGAAAAAATGACCGGCGCCCTTTCTCTCTCCTTTCCTCAGGTAACTGCTCAATTCTTCTTCTTCTTTACTTTCCCTCTTCTTCTCCGATTTTCCTCATGTCGCAGCGAATGGGAATGAAATCCACTCGCGCGAAGAACAAGAAGGTGGTGGTGGAGTGCGATCTGGTTGAGGGCCCAATTTTCGCCCCTACCCATATACTGGACAAGAAGAATGCTCGGCCGGCCACTTGGGGAAAGCAGAATGTGGAGGCACTTAGGGAGGAGTGTGGCTTTCCTCCGTCGGCGGTAATTCGGTTGCCGCAGCCCGATGAACGGGCCGACTGGGTATCGGACGGTTGGGTGTGCTTCTACGAGTACCCCTTCAAAATTGAATACACTTATCCTTTCTCGCCTCTGGTGAGAGGAGTTCTGAGGGCGCTGGCGGTGCCGCCGGCGCAACTGATGCCACAGGTCTGGAGGGTAATGCGCCTGGTTGACCATTTGGCGGGCCAACTGGACATGGAGTTCCGGGTCGAGGACCTTGTGTACACCTACAAGGTCCAGAATTATGGGGCTGGTAGGTACTTGTTGCATGTCAATGATGACAGGGAGGCCCTTCTTGGTGCGGATAAGTCGAACGACTGTGGGTGGATGGGTCGGTTCTTTTTTGTGGAGTTGGCTAGTTTAGGGTCTAACTCCGACTTTTTGACGGGAGAGTGGATGGCTAGAGGTATTTGTTTGTTTTTTGGTGTTTTTGGGCTTGTTGATTTGACTTTGTCTCACTTTTTTGTTTTTGTAGGTGCATCCTTCGACACAGTTGGTGTCGGTGCTGAAGCCATAGAGAAGACTGCTGTGCTGCTGGGAATTCCTTTAAAGGACAGAGCCTTTGTCGGCACCAAGTTCGAGCGCGAAGAGCCTCAGGAAGAAGAGATCTCTGAACCTGTGAGCATGTTGACATCAACCGGTAAACATGGGTTAGGATTAGTTTACAACTTCGGGTTCGTTGCCCTTTTTCAAATTACAATCGTTGAGACGAGACTAAGTCGTCAATAAATATTTTTAACAGGAACTGGCCCCTCGACTCGTTCTGGTAAGGCTCCCTCTGCGGATGCACTGCTGAAGAAGCGGCTCGAGTCGCTAGGGAATACGTCCCGAGCCAAACCCATCACCATGTTGTCACCTCCGAAGCCGCCAAAGACTTCAACGGACACCACGGTGACAGGGGAGACCAGCTTGCTCATGCCTGCTGAGAAGAAACTGCCACCTCCGCCTCGGAAGTGGAAGTTTGCAGTGGAGTTCCCCGACGACTATGGGTCGACAGACGCGCCAAGGGTTCATCTCTGGCCCGAGGTTGATCGTCTGTGGATGCCGTCAAGCCGGGAGCGTCAAGAGTCCTTGTCCCCAGTTGCTGCAACTGTTGAGAGCGTCTCGGATGCCTGGAAGGTATGTCTCAACTCCCTTTGTTATTTTATTGTAGTTTCGTTCCCTGCATGCCATCTTCGTTTCGTCAGTGTAGTGACACTTAAATTATTTTCTTTTTTTGAACAGTCCCTGCAATCTGCTTTAGCCACACGTCATCATGTCATAATGTTAGAAGATCAAATAGTAAAACTGAAAAACGACATGAAGAAGGCAAAGCAGGAGGCTGGTCGTCTTGGCGATGTGGCCAAGGAGGCGACGGCAAGGGCTGAGGCGCTGCAGGTGAGTCAGGAGAAGGGGGCTGCTGAGGTCGCGCAGCTGAATGCTGAGAAGGAGACGCTGGTTGTCCAAGTTGACGAGCTGAAGACGTCTCTCTCCAAAGTCAAGGCGAGGATTTACGAGTGTGCTGGTTACTACACTTGGAAAGTGAAGGCCGAGATGATGGAGGAGTTCAAGGCGGGCGAACATGTGAACTGGACTCCTGACGAGGTCATTGCTCAGTTTAACACTGCATTCCCCGAGGACTATATCCCCCCTGGTGTCGTTAGCGATGAAGAGGACGTCGAGGAGGGTGCAACTACAACCAGCCCCGATGGCGAGACGATGGCGGCACCAGGCGATGGCGAACAAGGGGAGAATGCAGGCCCAGCAGACCATCAGGAGTAGTTCTGTCCCCCCTCCTTAAAAAATTAAGTATTTAAATGTTGTGTTTGTCAAACAATGGTTTCTTTTGTTTTTTAAACAATGTGTTTGTGTGTTCGGCCTTTGGGAAGGTCGAAAAAATATTTGTGGCTGTGTTTCGCCTTGAAGGCGGCAGTATTTAGGATGTTTTTGGGCTTGTCCAAGGGGACAAGTCATGTAAATATTTGTGTGGATTCCCAATCTTGTGTTTGCTTGTTTGTGCTTGGAAAAAATGTGTTTTGTTTTTGCAGGTTGGGTACATACCTCAAGATTGACTTTGGCGACGCCTCCAGCCTGTCAGAGAAGAATCTGCAAGATGTAAACTGTAGAAAATGTATAACTGTATTCCATTGTATGTGTATTGTACATTGTAGTGTACCAGGCATTTTTGTAATGGCCTAAATTGTGTTTTGTAATTTGTACAGTTGTTTTTCAGGCATTTTATATGGCCCAACTCGTGAGATGTAAATTGTAAATGTAAGCTTCGTAACATGTAATGTATACAATCAAGTTTGAATAAAACAGGCGTTTATTTCTCATCACTTTGTGTCTCTGAATACGCGTACACAATTTCAATTATGTTCTCCCTGTATGTTGTACTGCATATTTTTGTTTCATCTGTTTTCTCCTTGTTGTACCTTCACCATGTGGGCATCATACTGTCAACATAGCAGAGCGTGAGGATTGGCCGTTGGTGGAGCCAACGGCCCTCCGATGCTTAAGTCAGTACGGAGCGACATGAAAATGAAAGCAAATTACGACAAGGAGAAAAAAGAGAAAGAGGCAAGAATACTGGACGAGGTCGAGTCGAATCCTTATGTTTGCTGTTCCTCCCAAGTATACACTTATGATGTCGTCATGATGTTGTCTGCAAAACGAGATGGTGGCGTGAGGATTGGCCGTTGGTGGTGCCAACGGCCCTCCGATGCCTAAGTCAGTAATGGTGATATCATGTAAAAAGGAAAGGAAAAAGATAAAGGGGAAGAACTTAACTTCTGGTTGCCTATAAGTGCATACAACCCGAGATATTCTCGATTCCACAATACGCCGTGCGCACCCTATCTCGGGGATGTTGACATAATGGTGACGACTGCTAGAGTACCTGTTGCGTTTAAAAAGAAACTAGAAAGTAAAAAACATGTGAGTGTTCAAAAGTGGTACAGTTTTAGGTGTGTTGCGTTCCAACTTCTTGGGATGGGTGCGTCATCTTTGTCAACCAACTCATACG
Source organism: Spinacia oleracea (assembly GCF_020520425.1). Lineage (NCBI taxonomy): Eukaryota > Viridiplantae > Streptophyta > Magnoliopsida > Caryophyllales > Amaranthaceae > Spinacia > Spinacia oleracea. The sequence goes on from NC_079492.1 coordinate 124,815,052, forward strand.
CTCCATGACCTGTTCGTCTCACGATCCGGTAGGGACCTTCACATGTCGGGGCCAGTTTACCGTGTCGAGGATCCTTTTTGTTTGGGAAGACCTTGCGTAGAACCCAATCTCCCTACTGAAATACTCGAACCCTTACATTCTTATTGTAGCTGTTTGCTACTGTTTGCTGGTAGGATGCCATCCTAACCAATGCTGCTTCTCTGAGTTCGTCAGCGGTATCGATGTCGTAAGCCAGGACTGAGTCGTTCATCATTGGAGTCATGAAGTTACTTCTTGCTGTGGGGAGCTCGACTTCGGGAGGAATGACTGCTTCGCAACTGAAGACCAAGGAGAAAGGAGTGTGATTGGTCGCCGTCTTGGGTGTCGTCCTGTCGGCCCAGAGGATCATAGGTAACTCGTCTGGCCATCTCCCTTTGGCGTCGTCGAGACGTTTCTTGAGGTTGTTGATGATGATTTTGTTACTGGATTCGGCTTGGCCGTTTGCTTGAGGATATCTTGGTGTTGAAGTGTGCAGGGTGATGGTATACCTGCTGCAGAATTCCTTGGTTTTGTTACTAATAAACTGAGAACCATTGTCCCAGACGATCTCGGAAGGGATACCGAACCGACTGAGGACGTTGCGCTTGATGAACGAGATGACTTCAGTATCTCGAACTCGCTTGAAAGCTTCTGCTTCGATCCATTTGGAGAAGTAGTCAGTCATTGCCAGCATGAAGACGCGCTGTCCTGACGCTTGTGGTAATGGCACCACTATGTCCATCCCCCATTTCATGAAGGGCCAAGGGGATAGGATGGGGTGGAGTACTTCACAAGGTTGGTGAGAGATGGATGCGAACCGCTGGCAGGAGTCGCACTTCTTTGCAAAGGTGATTGCGTCCTTCTTCATGGTGGGCCAGAAATATCCCATGGTAAGGGTTTTGTGGGCTAAGCTTCTTCCTCCGGCGTGGTTTCCACACTCGCCATCATGTATGTTGCGCAATGTCGACACGATCTCGTCATGATCTAGGCACCTCAGGTATCGTCCTGCAACTGATTTTCTGAACAATACTCCGTGGATGAGGATGAATCTGGAGGCTTTCATGCGGAAGGACCTTTCGTGGGTAACTCCAGGTGGGATGGTGTTGTGTTTGAGCCAGTGTATGTATGGGTCGCGCCATGAGGGCGTTTGAGTGGGTTGGGGCTGTTCGGTGATGGGCAGGTTATCTTTGGTGATGGCTGGATACATTAAGTGGACTACGGGGATGGAGGTGAGTTTAGGTTTGATGTTGGAGCCAAGATTGGCTAAGGCGTCGGCCTGGGTGTTTTGATCTCTTGGTACTTGTTGTAAAATGCATGAGTCAAACTTGTTCACGAGCCTTTTTGCTATTTCCAAGTAAGCCTGCATCTTTGAATCCTTTGCTGCATACGAACCATTAATCTGACTGATAATTAACAAAGAGTCACAACGTACCTTAAGTCGGCGGATGTTCATGTCGAGCGCTAGTGATAATCCTAGGATCAAAGCTTCATATTCTGCCTCGTTGTTGGTAGCTTTGAACTCGCAACAGACAGACTGCACTATGGTGTCCCCTTGTGGTGATTTCAGCACGATGCCGAGGCCTGTTCCCCGTAAATTCAAGGAGCCGTCGGTGTGTAGGGTCCATGTTGAGGAGGATCCAGCGTCGGTTAGTGTGTTTACTTCAAGATCGACTTCGAGCTGTAGGTTCGGGCTGAAGTCGGCCACAAAATCTGCTAGAGCTTGGGACTTGATGGCTGTGCGAGGTTCATACCTGATGTCGTAACAACCTAATTGAATCGCCCATTTGGACATCCTGCCAGATAACTCGGGTTTCCTCATGATTGACTTCATGGGATAGTTAGTTCTAACAATAACAGGATGGCATTCAAAGTAAGGACGTAATTTAACGAAAGCAACAACAAGTACAAGGACAAGTTTTTCGAGATGAGAGTACCTTGTTTCGGCGCTAAGTAGAGACTTACTGATGTAATAAACAGGTAGTTGTTTCCCGTCTTCCTCTCGTACTAATACTGCACTGATGGTCGACTCCGTCACCGCAAGGTACACCTGTAATTCTTCATTGTCTTTTGGTTTGGATAGCAGGGGAGGGTTCGTCAGGTACCGCTTGAGTTGCTGTAAAGCGGATTCGTGGCGGTCGGTCCAGCTGAACTTCTCATTTTTCCTAAGAATGTCGTAGAACAATTTGCATTTGTCGGGCGACCTGGAGATGAAGCGGTTGAGGGCGGCCACTCTGCCTGCTAATTTTTGCACGTCTTTCTGGTTCCGAGGTGATTGTAGGTTGATGATTGCACGGATCTGATCAGGACTTGCTTCGATCCCTCTTTGCGTAACCATGTAGCCTAAGAACTTTCCGGAAGAGACTCCAAATGAGCACTTGGTGGGGTTGAGCTTCATGCTGTATTCTCGCAAAACGTCGAAAGCTTGTCGGAGATGTGTGATATGATCCAAGGCTTTTTTGGATTTTACGAGTATGTCGTCGATGTAGACTTCCATTGTGTCGCCTAGCTGGTTTCTGAACATTTTGTTAACTAAGCGTTGGTAGGTGGCGCCGACATTCCTTAAGCCGAATGGCATGACCTTGTAACAATAAGTACCCCGCTCCGTGATGAAGGCGGTTTTCTCTTGATCTTCTGGGTGCATCAAAATTTGGTTGTACCCACTGAACGCGTCCATGAATGAGAGCATCTCATGTCCTGCAGTAGCATCAACCATGGCGTCGATGTGGGGTAGAGGAAAAGAATCTTTGGGGCATGCTTTGTTGATGTCGGTGAAATTTATGCAGACTCGCCACTTCCCGTTCTTCTTTCTTACTACGACGACATTGGCTAGCCAGTCCGGATACTTCACTTCCCTGATCTTCCCTGTATCTAGCAGTTGCTGAACTTCGTCATTGATAATTTGGTTGCGCTCAGGAGCGAACTTTCGTCGCTTCTGCTTGACGGGCTTATGATTGGGGTCGACACTGAGCTTGTGAGTGATGACGTCTGGGCTAATGCCGGGCATATCTTCATGGGACCATGCGAAACAATCTGCGTTGGCTTTGAGAAAAGCGACAAGTTCCGATCTGATGTTGTCAGGAACATCGCATCCAATAAAAACAACCTAGTCTGGCTTTGCGGGATCCAAGATGACCTCATCGAGCTGTTCGGACTTGGGCTCGTTGTAGCTTACCGGTTCAGAACTGGACTATAATTGCTATAAAGAGGTTTTGTTAGTGGCCGAAGGCTTCAGGGCCGCTTTGTAGCACTCTTTGGACTCTTGTTGATCTCCCTTGATTTCCTGAACTCCCCATCGAGTTGGGAACTTAATGGTTTGGTGATACGTTGAAGGGATGGCCTTCATTTCGTGGATCCATGGCCTGCCCAACACAAAATTTTACCTGTTGGTTTATCCCTTGAGCGTAAACAGGTAAGGTGACTTCTCCGAAGGTAGTCTTTGCTTCGCCGCTGAACCCTATCAACACGGTGGATTTTTTAACGACGTCCGTATCTGGGTTAAGCCCCATCTCTTTGAGGGCATCAAGCATCATCACATTAGTTGAGCTGCCGTTGTCGACGAGGACGCGTTTGATCATGCAATTCCCAACTGGAATGGAGATCACTAGGCCATCATGATGTTTATCTGAGATGTCCCCTGCATCAGATTTGTCAAAGGATATAGGGGTTAGATACTTGGCGGCTACGGCTCGGGCCGGTCTATCTATCTCGTTCTCTCGAGCGTGTCTCTTCGCTGCGGAATAAGTTAAACCACAAATGTCAGAACCTCCAGCAATAAAATTCATAGTGTTAGTTTTAGTATGAGGAGGAGGTGGAGGAGGTCTAGATGGAGAGTTAGAATTGTTTTTGTTGACGACTCCACCAGCTTTGTCTGACATGACGTCCTTTAGCTGTCCGTTCTTTAATAGATAAGCCACTTCTCTCCTTAATGCGACGCAATCGTTGGTTGTGTGGCCGATGTCAGCATGGAAGTCGCACCATTTCGAGGGATCCTTCTTCTACTCAGGTTTGCTAGACTTTGGCGGCCATTGCACTGCTTTCCCCATCTTTGAAAGGTGGTTCATTAGACCTACAGTGTCAACACAAAAAGAGTATTCGTTAATTTTTGGGGGTAGATCCGGGCTGTTCTTCCAGTCGGAGTCGTCATCATCTTCCACCACTGCTACGTGCTGAGGTCGGGAATAAGGAGCAGGACGATCATTGCTTCTCTTGGGGTAGCGCAATCGTCTTTCCGTCTTCGAGTAGTCGTTGCCCCCTTTCCGAGAATAAAGAGTCTCTTCCAGCCTCACTTGGGCCATTGCTTTAGCTTGAGCATCTTCGAACGTCTTGCAGGGGTATTTGATTTCCCCATATAACCCTTGTCTGAATGCTTCGAAAGCTGTTGGGACATCACATTCAGGGACGGTCACTTTCTCCCTAATGAAACGGGCTATGTAGTCCTTCAGAGGTTCGTCGGGGCGTTGAATTATTCGGTACAAGTCACTTGTTTGCTTCTCTAGGCACCTGCTGCTGCCGAATTGTTGATTGAACATATTGTCGAGATGAGCAAAAGAGGTGATGCATCCATTTGGTAGGCTGGTTAACCATTTCAAGGCGGGCCCAACTAGCGTCGAACCGAACCCTTTGTAGAGGCTGGCTTCTCTCATTTGTTTGGGAACTGGAATGGTCATCATCCTTTGTTTATAGGTCAGGATATGTTCTCTTGGATCGGACGTCCCGTCATACATAAGCATATTGGGTGGACCGAACCGTTTAGGGATGTCTATTGCATCAATGGGATCAGCGTACGACGAGTAGGCATAACTGTCTAGGCTGGCTTCTTTGATTGGTGTTGGTACTCCTGGAATTTTGTTTATCATGGTCATAATTTGTTGGAGTTGGTAATTGGTGTTCTCGCAGATGCTGTTGAGCACCCGGACAAGTGGGCTGAAGGTTTCGGGAATACTGGCGTGGAGATGCTGATAATAGGTATTTTTGGGGTATACTCCATGAGGCTGGTGGGGAGTAAACTGCGGTACCACTTGCTGCATATATTGGGGCGTTCCTTGAGTCGCGTGGGTACCTGCAACATAAGGGAAAGGCGTTACAAAGCCGTGACTAACCGGAGCGACTGACCTGTTAAGAGGAGTGTATGGAGAATAGTTTCGAGAAGAGTCAGGTCGCATTAGTGCGCTTGGCAACACCGTTTGTGGCGCCTGGCTGGCTGGGGGAGCTGTCATCAACTGGGGGAGCGCTCCTGGTGCCGAAGCGGCTACGTTGACAACGGGTTGGACGACTTGCTGGGAGAGGATCTGGTCCCGTTGCATCTGAGATACCAGCGCCAATCCTGGTGTTGGGAGTGAAACGGGTAGAGGCATCGACATGGTCACCGTTGGGGGAGGTAACGGTCGGGATGCTGGAGCGGAGGTAGGGATCGACATCATGGCGGATGTCGTCGTGCCGGCCTGAGATGGGATGACCCGAGCAGCCGTCGTGGTGACGGTTGTCGTCGATGTTCCTGCGGAAAATGGTTGAATTGGAGGTGGGGGAAGCCAACTCGGGTTAGAGCGGGGATGATTCGGTAGTGGATCGAACTCGCGGATCTGCTGGAGAACAGGACCTCCAGGTTCGCCAAAGGGTACGTGGAAGGGGTGATCCGGGGCAGCATCGAGATCCAAGCGGCGGTTCAGCCCGGAGGTGTCGCGTCGGTATTGGAACCTGGATCTGGTGGCGATGGAGGCGGTAGACCTGACTTGGGATTGCAGCGCTTCGTTTTCCCTTTGGAGGATGCTGATGCGCTGCTCCATGGCTTCGAAGCGGCGAGTGATATCGTCGGATGAACTAGCGTTTCCGGCCATGGTGATTGGAATGGTATTATCGAGCTGCTTTTGATTGTCAGCCCCACGGTGGGCGCCAAATTGTTTTGGACAAATTCGACTTAGGGACGAACTTGTCTTGATGATGGTGCTAACAATCGATCGAGCTAGATAATTGAATATGGTGAGAACAAGTTGTAAAAGCATAAGGTAATTGTAAGTTTATTGCTTGAGAGTTGCGTATATAAAACAAACACGACTAAGCCATTTTATAGGCATTTACAACATGAGTGTAACGTTTATGGAATAATTGCCCATAATTAGATAATAAATCCGTAATGAAATCCGGCTCCATCAACGGTTGTAACGTCCGTTTTGAGCCCAGCAGTTGGGAAGACCGTTCGAATAGTACCACCTCACGCCTTGTTGGCATCCACGCACAAAATTCTTGCCACGTATGCCCACGTCACCAAGAGGGTATTTTCCCCCCTAACATAGTTCTAGCTTTTTGAATAAGTTCTAGGATGCCAGATTTTAATAGATATGCCCTGAGGTGGTAGCATATTACTTAACCGGTCAAATGAGTGAAGTATTATCATTATTTTCGTCTGCCGTTTTTTTTTGCCATAAGTCGCGTAAAATATGAAATTCGAAATTCGACTAATTTGTATGGCTATATTCTTGGTAAGCCTATTTGGATACGTACTGTACCCCCCAAATGTTCGTTATTTTTCCGTTGTGTGCGGATAAAATGACGAGCACTTCTGAAAAGAAAATTTTTGTCAGGCAGAGAGTTTCAACGCCCAGGCTGGGGCGTCAGAAATTTCGGCGCCCAGCCCTGGGCGTTGAAAATGACTTGGGCGGTCAATTTTTGACGCTTTGCTTCACATGTTCTTGCATTTATTTCTTTTTTTTGTGCCTTGATATTTTTCTCGTATTTAAAGCCAATTTTGAGGCTATTTTGGAGGCTTTTTTTACTGTTAGCGTGAAATGCCTTTTTGTCCGGATTAATTTTTTCTATTCGTGACTCGAAAAAGTTTTGAAAATGGGGTTTGGGTGCGGAAGTTATGAAGATCTTTGTGTAGGCTTTTGAGGTGGGTTGAAGTGCGTGTTGTTAGTGAAGGGTATGATGGAATTATGTTTTATGAATCTGTTTTTTTTTGGTAACATTTGCATTGTTTTGGATTTTGATTTCCTTTGATTTTGGGTTGCATGGATTGACTCTTATGATGACACTGGTTGGCTTTTTAGGTTTTTGGGGATATAAATGGGATAGCGTGGTTTATTTTGTGGGTTTCAGGAATTGGTTCCCATGGCACTATTTCAAAACCGAGTGGGCTTTGTTTGTTGGGCCTAGAGTGGGCCGCCTCTTTATTTTTGTATTTTGCAAGTACATTCAGTGTTTATTTAGTGTTAGAAAAAATTTTAGGAGAAATATTACGCCTTTATTGATTCGGAAAGTAAGGAAAACACACTGAAATAAAACTGACCTATATTCTAAGGGGCCTTAGGACCATCTAAAGTCTCTATTATTTTTTCTATCAATCTAAAGAACTACTAGGCGCTTTTTACTAATGGTGCTCTATGTGGCTCAAGCCTGGGGTTTAGTCTCATAAAACTTCGGTCCTTCACCGGTACTCATCTTGAATTCCATTCCTTTTGCATTGACCCACTGATATGTCTTCACACATCCGTTCTCGACCTCTTCTAGTGTCGATGCAGGAGAGATTAACCGGGTTGGATCGAAACCTTCATCTTGTAAAGCTAGGGTAGTCATCACAGTCTCGTTCTCCATAGGCCTCGATTCGTTAAACAATGTCCATAGAGCCTGGTTGTCCAATATTTCAGCTGTTTTAGTCTTGGTGAGGTGGGGTGCCTCATCCAAGGTGTGGCAGTCATGGAAAATTTCAAATCCGGGTTTTAGCAAACCATCCTGAACGAAGGGTTCAGGGAAATCACAGCATGGGTGTTCTTCTCCTTCCCAAACGAACATCCCGTTAAGGATCCTTTGATACGGGGGGAGGAGGGTGGTTTGTTTGGCTTTTTTAAGGCGTAGCCTAGACAGGCGGTCAGCAATATCTTCCTCCGTTGGTTCATAGACTAAGCCAAAGGGAGTAGATTTGTTGGGAAAAGGATGGAATGTGTATTCCTTCTTCCTTATGCCCAATGGGGTTCCTGGGAAATAACCTTGAGCTAACATCATTCTAGGGATGACTCGGGATGCATGCGGGTTTAGGAATGCTGGATCATAATCTTCGATGAACTGGATTGTTTCTTCCATTTGAAACCCGTAAAGGTCGTCTGCAGTTTCGGCCGTTCCAACCATAGTGCAACTGACGTCGAGAGGAGGGGCGCGGATTTCTAGTATTACCCCGTTATGGTTAAGTTTAACCATTTGGTGCAAGGTAGAAGCCACACCTCCTAAGTCATGGAGCCAAGGTCGCCCCAAGAGGAGGTTGAAAGTGGGCTTGATGTCGATTATTTAAAACTCCGTGGTGCGTGCCACAGGCCCGGTTTGTATGGTAAGGTTGATTTTTCCCAATACAGGCCTTCAGGAGTTATCATAACCTCGTACCCCTTGCGTGGAGGTTTGGAAGTCATCGTTTCCTAGCCCCAAACAATGGGCGGTTCGTAATGGGCAGACATTAACCGCCGAACCATTATCTACGAGCGCTAGGGGGATGTTTTGTCCTTTGCATCCAAGCACTAGGTAAAGGGCTTTATTGTGAGCACCCCCCTCTTTGGGCAAGTCTTTGTCAGTGAAAACTATGGCTTTTTCTCCGGCATCTCTCGTGGCATGGCTAACCAATGAGTCAGGTGTGATATCTGTAGGTATTGAGATGAGGTCGAGTGAGCGAATAAGCTTTTCGCGATGTTCCTTTGAAGTACACATGAGATCCCAGATGGTAATCTCGGCCTTGGTTCTTTTTAGTTGTTTCAGGAGAGGATTTTCAATGACTTCTGCGAAGGTGGCGTGCCGTCCATTCTTAGGAATTTGCCTAACCGGGATGTCATCCATAGGAGGTGGGTGAATATCCGGTTGGTATATTCTTCCGGATCGGGTGAGGTTGTCGACCTCTGGCTCTTGAGGGGTGGTGTCAATGAGAGCATACCCGGGCCAAGTTTCGGTGAAGAGGTCTTGGCCCGATACTTGAGATAGGTAAATATCTTCAGCATCATCATTCCGCACACTTCTCTCTCGATTCGATCCATAGTGACCACAGCGAGTGGTGCACCTTGAGGCGTGATGTACACCGTGGGGTCGAAATTCTCTGGTTGGTCGAGAGAGATGTGACAAGAGCCGAGTGGGCTCTTGTTGTTGTTGGGTTTGCCAACGTTAGGGAGAGGTATCACTTCATCCTCTATCATGTCCTGGATCGTATGTTTTAGATTCCAGCAGTTTTCAGTGTCATGCCCATTTCCTTGATGGAATTTGCAATAAGTACCTTCGACCCAATATTTTCTTTTGACAGGAGGGTCACGGGTGGGGCCTATAGGTCTCAACTTTCCTTGATTGGTTAGTCTTTCAAAGGCTTGTACCAAAGTCGACCCGAGTGGGGCAAACTTTCGGTCTCGGACCCATCTTCCAGGGCTTCTTCGGGCGGGAGTCTCTTCTACAGCATGGACTTCTTGGGCTTGGGATGTGTTACCCCGATTGTAGGTGTTGTTTTTATATGTGGGTTTGCTTTGTATGGTTTTGGCGAGGTCGTCCTCGATCTTTATTCCCACATCATTAACTCTTTTGAAAGTGTCAAGTCCCAGGTACCTAAGGTGTTGCCTGTAAGCCGGGTCCAGGTTGTCAATGAATTTTTGGACCAATTCTATCTCGGGAGGCCTATTGATTAGCTGGGCCGCCTGGTCCCTCCATCTAGCAAAGTAGGTCGTGAAACCCTCATTTTTCTTTTGGAAGAGAACTTCCAGCTCGCGCATGGTGACTTGGAAATCCATGTTCGACGAGTATTGCTTGATGAAGACATTGACAAAGTCTTCCGAAGTGGGGAAGAGCTTAGGGTCCTGGTGATAGTACCATTTGAGTGGCACAGGTTCCAAGGACAAAGGAAAGGCAGGTAAATACATGGACTTGTCCACGCCTTTCAAGTTCATGGCATTCACAAAGCTCAGTAGATGGTCACGGGGGTTGTCCGTGGCTTTGAACTTTGGTAAGTCAGATGAACTGAACTTTTCTGGTAGTTTGCCAGGAAAAGGTTCAGGATCTAGGGAGAAGTATTTGCTCCCAATGGTTTGCTGTAGGACCATTTTTTCAATCCTCTTCTCGTTATCGAGGTCATCTTTGGCTTGCGCAACCGCTAAAGCTTCATTTTCCATTTTCAATTGGCCCATGAGCTGGGTCATTTGGACCATCTGGTCTCGCAAATCTTTGATGGACATGTTTGAAGGTGCTAATCAAGGTTGGGGAAACGGAGATCCTTGAAATGAGGGACGACGGACGGAGCTTGGAGTCACTAAACCTGATGTTGGTGATGTATCTTCGAGACGCACTAACCGTTGATTCCCTGATCGGCACCAAGTGGCAGGACCAGTCCTAGGCATAAGATAAGCTAAAGTTTAGGTTCCCAAAGTTTCAAGCATTACTTAGTCTAGACTTCGACTCTCTCTATTGGTTTTTCACTTTTTCCTTTGTTGGTATACTTTTTGGTTTTTTTTACTTTTGGTCATTCTTTGGATTTTCGAAACACTTGCCCGTGTGACATTCATAGTTGTTAGCATGTTCGTTTTTTTGGTGCCGAGCATTGTCGTCGTAGGAGGCCTAACAACGACGCAAAGAGTTATTAATTTTTTTACGAGTCGTTTTTGAAATCGAGTGCTTTTCTTACGCCCTCGTAGCAATTCTTTTTATGAACATTTTTTGTGCTACATATTTTCCTTTCGCGCGGGCACCGAGGCTGCTGCGCCTGACCAGAAGGCCAAGCAGCAACTTCAGCGCCCAGCGCGGGGCGTGAGAAATTCTGGCGCCCAGCCAGGGGCGTTGAAATTGCGTCCCTGGCTGATTCTCGTTTTCTGTTTACGTCTACTTCTGTTTATGCGACTTCGATTTGCGTGCTTGCCTAATAACGTCCTTTACGCGTTGTGCAGCATTTGTGGGATTCGTTACAGGCCATCCCGAGCGTCGCTTTTTGTGGCGATCATTCGGGTTTGCGGAACACGTATTTCGGTATAACTCTTTGGCAAATTAGTCTATGAATGTTTGGGCAATTTTTAAGGTCGTTGGTTTTCTAGGATAGTTTGTCACACACAATCACATATTTCGCTACACATAACTAACATTCATCATGAGGCGATAATAACATGTCATGTAGTTTATGATAGGCTTCTATGGGTAGTTATTTGCGCCTGGCTTGGTACCGCTTCTATCGTAGATCCAACACATGCCCCGGTCGAGGTAGTGTCTTCAACAGACGAATTTCGCCCAAGAGGCCAACCCGCAAGTGCAAGCCAAGGGGGCATGCAGGCGGGAGGGACCTAATGAGCGAGCGATTGGGTTCGGGATAGGTGTACTACCTGCACAAGTACCGAGTGGGCAACATGCACGACGTATGCACCCCCCTATTGGCGAAAAAAGGTATCCTTAGTCCCAACTCCCGAGGGAGCCGAGATTCGTTATGAGGTTCTGCCCGTTCACATTAATATGTTGATTTTCAGGTCGTCCCAACTTGATGGGGAAATAAACGCGGGGTAGGATCGTTTCACCCTTCGGCTATTTTGATTACCTACAAGCGCGAGTATTTCCTTCACTATCCCCAGCGGAGTCGCCACTGCGAGGGGGTCGAAAAAGCGCGAGGCTAATGCGTGACCTCGTCCCTCGTGGGTGTGACGATTCTTTTTATTCAATCAAGTGTAATTGGATTTCCTGTGAGTTTACACCCAATTGACTAGTAATATAGGAGTCGCCATTCAGTTTTTAAAAACAATGAGAAAAACTGACAAAACCCGGTTATCGTGACATAAAGGGAGTGCAATTATGTTTGACCACGACGGTCGTAGGTTCCCTTGTGATCCCTGGTGTGGGGATCTCTCAACATACACCCGCAAGGTAGAGATTGAGGGTTCGGGGGACTGTAACTACCGAGAGGAGTACTTCTCTCGTCGATAACTCCAGAGGCAGGATATCATTACTAGCTCAGCATAAATAATTGAAGGGACATGCGTTAACTATTAAACTAATCTGAGTTGATTTTAGCAATATGGAACATATAATACTAGATCGATCGTGATTATCTGATTTAAATAGTATTAAGGGACCTAGCATGATAATCCAATTTCCCAAAAATATTATATTTGTTAGGCGTGGTAGAACAATCAGATTTAGTTAGTTTAACAGTTCATAAAAAGGGCGAGGAAAGCAATTAAATCATCGAGAAGGGACACATTACGACGCACCCTTGAGAGGTGCGTCACGGTTATCAGAAAACTAACCACTTTGACTTTGCTATTTCTCCTTTTTATTTAACGAATCTCAAATTATGGGACAGGATACGTTCTATTCGATTTATGGATCGATTGCGACAGAACGCGTGAACAATTTCGCAGCGTGAGGCTTAGGCTGAGGGTTGGAGTCAATACTCAGAATATGAATTGTGTGTTCTTTTCACGTCGAATTTGGGGCTGTATTTATAGGGAAGAGTTCGTGGAAAGATAGAATTGCAGAGTTCTAATCCACAAAGAATTAGGAAAAAACACGTACCCAGGTATTTTCAGCGCCCAGAGCCAGGCGTTGAAAATAGGGTCTGGGCTGTTTTCTTAGTCAGGTTCGGATTCCTGAAATCCGTAGAGTTTGAGATTTAATCGAGTCTTTTAGTGCGTATCAATTTCATGACGGAATGCGTCTAGGCCCGTTACGAACTCTAGGCTCGTTAGGATTTTAATTAATCCGTAACTCTTATTTCCGAATCATATTAGGAATAGGATTCTCGCAGTTTTCTTTCTCATTTAGGATTTATGTTGGAGTGCAACACCTAATTCTGACAAGTTTCTATCTTTTATGACTTGCCACTTTTAGAAACTACCCTTTACGGAAGTTACTATTTTTAGCAGGTTTCCACAAATAGCAGGTTTCTATAAATAGCAGGTTTCGGGTGAAATGAAAAGGGGAATTGAGATTCGTTTATTTTATAGGAGATGCGTTGTCAAGTGGAGATTTATGTTCTCATCATCGAACCTTTCCCTTTCGGGAATGGGGACAAAAGTAGGTGTCTACAGTATCCCCGAGCCTACTAGGTCTGTTCCGCTTGTCGGTTTGGATGATGGTTCTGTTGGTTCTTTTGGTGATTCCGTGACCTATCTCCTTCCTTTTTTGATACTGTTTTACTGCATGAGGTTTTGGCTGGCAAGTGTCGTACGGTTAAAAGTATCCCCAAAGCAAATCGGCTTGGTTTTTCTCGGTGCCTTAAAGCGGCGCTAGATAAGGTGGTTGCTTCCCCACATGACCTTCCGTCTTGGATCCTTTTGCTCATTCTTCCTTTGTGCACACTTAAGGTTATCCGGTCACGTTCTGATAAGAAGTCGGGAAAGAAGGGGTGTAGTCAGGTTGATGGTATTTCGAGGGCTCTTCGGGTCTGGAGAGAGTCGGGCGGACTTGAGGTTCTGGTTAGAGAGCTTCTTAAGGAGGGTGTTCGTACGTCCATGGTGGAGGAGGAAGGGGAGGGGGTGAGAAAGAAGGTGAGTTCTGCTGCGTTGACTAGGAGGCAGTGTATGAGGAAAGTCAGTGATGGTCATTTCACTGCTGCTGTTAGGGTTTTGACTTCGTCGGGGGTTGCACCTGGTACTGAGGAGACTCTGCGGGAGTTAGAGAAGAAGAACCCAGATGCGCCGTGTCCCGTCCTGCCTCCCTTTTGTGCTGATGTCGAGGCGGTCTCGGCTACTAAAGATGTTGTGACAAGCAGGATTCGTAGTTTCCCCAAGGGAACCTCTTGTGGGCGTGATGGTTTACGGGCCTAGCATGTTGTGGATGCGCTTGGTAAGGCTGTTGTTGCATTGGCTGATGACTTAGCCACTTCTATTACTGCGGTGGTTAATCTGTTACTTGCTGGTAAGTGTCCTGCTTCTTTGGGTGATTTTATTGCTAGTGCCCCTCTTACGCCTTTGCTTAAGCCTGGAGGGGGTATCCGCCCTATTGCTGTTGGGACGGTTTGGAGGAGACTTGTATCCAAGGTCGCTGTTGTCGTGATCGGGAAGGAGGTTGGTAGTTATCTTGAGGATTTTAAGTTTGGGGTGGGTGTGCCTAACGGGGGGAGGCTATTCTCCATGCTGTCAATAGGTTGGTCGAGGCCAAGGGAGAGGTGAGCAGCATGTCTATGCTTCTGGTTGATTTTAGTAATGCCTTTAACTTGATAGACCGTAGTACTATGCTTAGAGAGGTCCGGCGTCGATGTCCTTCGCTCGCTCCTTGGGTTGAATTTTGTTATGTCCGGCCGGCAAGGTTGTATTATGAGGGTTCTGTCTTGCTTTCTTCCCAGGGGTTCAGCAGGGTGATCCTTTGTTGATTGCGCTTACCTTGCATCCACTTATCCATCTGATCAACGAGAAGTGCAATCTTGATTTCATGGCTTGGTACCTCGACGACGGTACCATTATTGGGGACACTGCTTTGGTTTCTTCGGCTTTGCAGGTGATCACTTCTGAGGGTCCTGCAATGGGGTTGCATTTAAATGTTGAGAAAACGGAAATCTTTTGGCCTACTCCTGATCCGAGGAGCTACGATTCAACGCTTTTCCCTCCTAGTATTGCCCGCCCCAGGGATGGAGTCCAGCTTCTGGGTGGGCCAGTTAGCTTGAAGGCTGACTTTTGCAGTCGCTTGATAGAGGACAGGGTTGCTAAGACTGTGGGTTTGATGGAGGTCGTGGCTGAGCTTAATGATCCTCAATCGGAGCTCCTTCTTTTGCGGTGTTGTGTTGGAATTAGCCGTTTGTACTTCTCTTTACGGACTTGTCCACCGCATATGATCGGGTCTGCTCCTATTTCCTTTGATCTCTCCTTAAGGAGGGTTCTTCAGGATATTATTGTGGATGGTGGTGCGGGCTTTGGAGATTGGCAGTGGCGGTGTGCCACTCTACCTTATCGGTTGGGTGGTTTCGGGGTCTACACCGCGCAGGATTCTTCCGCATATGCTTTTGTTGCCTCGCGTCTCCAGTCTCTTGGTCTCTAGAACAGACAGCTTGGTCATGGTGGTGACTCTGGTTTAGGCCTTGCTTGTGATTTAGCTTTAACTAGCTTTCGGAATTTGTGTCATTTCGAACCTCTCGACGTCTGCCGTGTGGTACCAGCCCCCCCGTTTATGAAAAAGTTGGCTACAGTGTACTTTGATGTGGTAGTGAAGAAGATGATGGGACAGCACAACCCGAGTTCTAGACAAAAGGCTATACTCATTAGCAACTTAGCGGCACACTCCTTAGACTTCTTGAGAGCCCTCCCAATTGAGGGGTTAGGGCAGACGATGCACCCAAGACAATTCAGGTGTGTTTTGTGTTATCGCCTTGCGATTCCTATGTTCCCTCCTGACTTTACTTTGAAGGAAATAATGCGCTTGGTCCAAGTATGCATATAATATTAAGTCTAATAAATGCGGTTCAGTATTAATTAACAAGTTAATAATTCAGTGAGATCAAGTGAGCTGAATGCCTAGCTAGAGGCCGCTTCAGTTCAAGTGGAATTAATGATATTAATCCACAGCTTACTCTTGACTAAACCCGTAGGGTCACACAAATAGTACGTAAACGGATCAAGTATTTAATGGCATTAAATACTCCATCTATGGATATTCGGAATCGACGGATCTTGGTTTCAGTGGGAGCTGAGATCGTCACAAGCAAGAAATGAATACTCCGGAAACGATGATATTGCCGGAAACGGACATATGGATCGTATCGGAAATATAAATATTATCCAAGTCGTAGATGTTGCCGGAAACGGAAACATGGTACGTATCGGAAAATATTATCGGAAATGGAAATATTGTCGGAATCGGAAATATTGCCGGAAACGGAAATATTGTCAGAATAGGAAATATTATCGGAATCAGAAAATAATTCAAGAAACGGAAATATTAAATATTTGTTCGAAACGGAAATTAATTCCGGAATCGGAAATATTAAATATTGTTCGTATCGGAAATGAATTCCGGAACCGGGAATTTAATCGGAAGCGTATCTTACGAATAAGCATCGGACGAGGCCTGCCGGACGAAGGCCCAGCACGAAGCCGGGCCATCGCCCAGCAAACCAAACGCGCGCCACACGCCCAGCCAAGGCAGCGCCCAGGCCCACCACAAGGCTGGCCCAGCGCGCGCCAAGGCCACGGCTGTGTGGGCCTTGTGGCGTGGGCTGCTGCTCGCACGCACGCGCATGGGCGGCCCTCGTGGCTGCCGTGCGTGTGTGTGTTTGTGTTCATGCACGATTCCTAAAGCTATTAGGATTTGGTATATGATTAAATTCCTATTCCTAAAAGGATAAATTAATTAATTAGAGTTCTTATAGGATTCTAAGTTTAATTAATTCGTATCCTAGTAGGATTCCAATTCCCTTTCCACACCTCTATAAATAAGAGCCTAGGGTTATAATTTACAGATACAATTGAAGTATTCAAAGGGTAAGTTTTTGAAAGAAAAATTCAGCCATATTCTTGCACTAACCTAGCCGAAAATCCTAAGCACCTTAAGGGCGATTCTAGTTGGTCTAACTTGAGGCGGATCCGGACGTACTGTGGACTATCTACGGAGGGACGACATTTGGAGTCCTAAAGACTTGTTCTTGTTCGGTTCGGGCGCAGCTAGGGAGGGCACACTACAAAGTGTATGCTCCTAAATTATGCTAAATGATTATGTGTAAATAATATGTTTCCTGGCATTAAGGTTTTTCCGCATGATTTATGTTTTGTCATATGTATCATAACCTAACAGTGGTATCACGAGCCTCTTATTATTTTCATAATCTAAATTGCATGAACATGGCTAAATTGCATCTAACTGCGGTCTGATAGAGGCGGTGAATATCTGAGCTATGAATTTTATGACCATCTGAAAGAATGTGGAATTCTATCAGAATTGACTCCTCCTGGAACACCACAATGGAACGGTGTATCAGAACGGAGGAACATAACCTTGCTAGACATGGTTAGGTCAATGATGGGTCAGGCCGAACTTCCATTAGAATTTTGGGGACATGCACTAAATACAGCTACACTCACTATAAATAGAGCTCCGTCTAAAGCTGTCGAAAAGACTCTATATGAGTTATGGTTTGGAAAGCCTCCAAAAGTGTCTTTTCTTAAGATTTGGGGATGTGAAGTATACGTCAAAGGATTAATTTCAGACAAACTTCATCCAAAATCTGACAAATGTATCCTTGTGGGATATCCAAAGGAAACAAAGGGGTATTACTTCTACAATACATCTGAGAACAAGGTGTTTGTTGCTCGAGATGGTGTCTTTTTGGAGAAGAATCACATTTCCAAAATGACAAGTGGGAGAAAAATAGACCTCGAAGAAATTCGAGTCGAACAACAAAATCTAGAGAATGCTCAAGATAACATTCAGGATGAAACTCAGAGATCTTTAGAAGTATCTGGTGAGAATCATGGTCAACCTAGAGATGTAACCCCGCGTAGATCGCAGAGATATAGATCTCAACCGGAAAGGTACTTAGGTATTTTGACGAACGAGAGCTATGACGTTCTATTACTTGAAAGTGATGAACCTGCGACTTACAAACAAGCTATGACGAGCTCTAGCTCCAAGCAATGGCAAGAAGCCATGCAATCTGGATTAGACTCCATGTCAGAAAACCAGGTATGGGATTTGGTCGATTTGCCAGATGCCTACCAAGCCATTGGAAGCAAATGGGTTTTCAAACTGAAAAAGGACAAGGATGGGAAACTTGAAGTTTTCAAAGCTAGATTGGTTGCAAAAGGTTACAGGCAAGTCCACGATCTGGATTACGATGAAACCTTTTCACTAGTTGCAATGCTAAAGTCTATTCGGATAATGTTAGCAATCGCTGCATATTACGATTACGAAATATGGCAGATGGATGTCAAAACCGCTTTCTTAAATGGTGTTTTAACAGAAACTGTGTTTATGACACAGCCTGAAGGTTTTGAGGATCCAAAGAATGCTAAAAAGGTATGCAAGTTAAAGAAATCAATCTACGGATTGAAGCAGGCATCCAGGAGCTGGAATATACGTTTTGATGAAGCAGTCAGTGACTTTGGTTTCATCAAGAACGCAGACGAATCTTGTGTATACAAGAAGGTCAGTGGGAGCGAAATTGCTTTCCTAGTATTATATGTCGACGACATATTACTTATCGGAAATGACATTCCTATGTTGAACTCTATCAAGATTTGGCTTGGGAAATGTTTTTCGATGAAGGATCTAGGAGAAGCACAGTACATATTGGGCATCAAGATTTACAGAGATAGATCTAAAAAGATGATTGGACTTAGTCAAAGCACTTATATCAATAAGGTGCTTGATAGGTTCAAGATGGCAGACTCCAAGCGAGGCTACCTACCCATGTCTCATGGAATAACTCTAAGCAAGACTCAGTGCCCAAAAACACTTGATGAGCGTAGACGAATGAATGGGATTCCGTATGCATCATTGATTGATTCAATAATATATGTTATGATATGTACACGCCCGGATGTTGCGTACGCACTCAGTGCTACGAGCAGATACCAGTCAGACCTAGGAGAGGCGCATTGGACTGCTGCCAAGAACATTCAGAAGTACCTGAAAAGGCACAAAGATGACTTCCTGGTCTATGGTGGAGATGATGAATTAATTGTTAAAGGCTATACGGACGCAAGTTTCCAAACCGACAAAGATGATTTCAGATCACAGTCTGGATTTGTCTTCTGCCTCAACGGAGGTGCAGTAAGCTGGAAAAGTGCTAAGCAAAGCACCATTGCGGATTCTACAACTGAAGCGGAGTACATTGCTGCACATGAAGCAGCAAAGGAAGCTATATGGCTAAGGAAGTTCATAGGTGAACTTGGTGTAGTCCCCTCCATTAAAGGACCAATAGCCCTGTATTGTGATAATAACGGAGCTATTGCACAGGCAAAGGAGCCTAGACACCACCAAAGAGTCAAGCATGTACTTCGTAGATTTCACCTTCTACGAGAGTTCGTTGAAAGAAAAGAAGTCGAGATAAGCAAGATAGGAACTGATCCATTGACTAAACCTCTGCCGCAGGCGAAGCACAACTCGCACACTGCAGCTATGGGAATCAAGCATATTGGAGAATGGCTTTGATGTCCTTATTTAATGTTTTAAAGTTTTAGAGTTTAAATCTTTGTAAAACATTATTGGTTAATCATTCACAATAAATGAATAGAATTCATTTTTCCATTTAATTTGTGGTTTATTAAATGATGAGTCCCTTCAATTTGACGATATATTCAAGATAGACTGTCAGGACCAGTCCTGTGACTAAGAAATGTCTATCAAGTGAACTTGAATGTCAAAGGTTGAGAATGGTCCCTGGTCGGAGTTTTCTATAAAATTGGACGCATAGAAAACGTTAGACGACTAGAATGCAAGATGACTAGTAGTTCTGTTTCTTGAACTATGTGGACATGGCAATGTCATAATCATTTGCATAGATACTTACTTTGAGAAGACTAGTATCGGACAGACCTATGAAACTTTACTGTAAGAGATGAAAATCTGTCATAAGTAAATTTCATTAAAATTATTAGACACTAAATCCTCAATACCTGAGTGATTTGAGATTACTTGTTTGAGAACTGGTTACTTTGACGTTGACCAACCGTCGCACCGTAAAAGGAGGCTATAAAGGCAATGCTCAGGTTATCACCTATCAAATGAAGTCTAATCTCAAGATCGCAAGATTGGGATTGTCCTCCCATAAATCGGGATGAGATGCTTAAAAGTTGTACAAGGCCACTCGGAGAGCTAGAAAGTGTGAAATGCATGGCCGTGCTCGGATGAATCATAGGCTATGATTATCTGTTTATTTGATCAGTTGAACTCTAAAACCGAGAAACACCTCTGGACATAATAAGGATGACAACTCTTACCTTGTGTTCAAGAGCGAGCATCGAGCGACAAAGGAATTAGGTAATGCACACTTGTCCCTAAGGACAAGTGGGAGACTGAAGGAAATAATGCCCTTGGTCCAAGTATGCATATAATATTAAGTCTAATAAATGCGGTTCGGTATTAATTAACAAGTTAATAATTCAGTGAGATCAAGTGAGCTGAATGCCTAGCTAGATGCCGCTTCAGTTCAAGTGGAATTAATGATATTAATCCATAGCTTACTCTTGACTGAACCCGTAGGGTCACACAAATAGTACGTAAACGGATCAAGTATTTAATGGCATTAAATACTCCATCTATGGATATTCGGAATCGACGGATCTTGGTTTCAGTGGGAGCTGAGATCGTCACAAGCAAGAAATGAATACTCCGGAAACGATGATATTGCCGGAAACGGAAATATGGATCGTATCGAAAAAAAAATATTATCCAAGTCGTAGATGTTGCCGGAAAGGAAACATGGTACGTATCGGAAAATATTATCGGAAATGGAAATATTGCCGAAATCGGAAATATTGCCGGAAACGGAAATATTGTCAGAATCGGAAATATTATCGGAATCGGAAAATAATTCCGGAAACGGAAATATTAAATATTTGTTCGAAACGGAAATTAATTTCGGAATCGGAAATATTAAATATTATTCGTATCGGAAATGAATTCCGGAACCGGGAATTTAATCGGAAGCGTATCGTACGAATAAGCATCGGACGAGGCCTGCCGGACAAAGGCCCAGCACGAAGCCGGGCCATCGCCCAGCAAACCAAACGCGCGCCACACGCCCAGCCAAGGCAGCGCCCAGGCCCACCGCAAGGCAGGCCCAGCGCGCGCCAAGGCCACGGCTGTGTGGGCCTTGTGGCGTGGGCTGCTGCTCGCACGCACGTGCATGGGCGGCCCTCGTGGCTGCCGTGCGTTTGTGTGTTTGTGTTCATGCACGATTCCCAAAGCTATTAGAATTTGGTATATGATTAAATTCCTATTCCTAAAAGGATAAATTAATTAATTAGAGTTCTTATAGGATTCTAAGTTTAATTAATTCGTATCCTAGTAGGATTCCAATTCCCTTTCCACACCTCTATAAATAAGAGCCTAGGGTCATAATTTATAGATACAATTGAAGTATTCAAAGGGTAAGTTTTTTCAGCCATATTCTTGCACTAACCTATCCAAAAATCCTAAGCACCTTAAGGGCGATTCTAGTTGGTCTAACTTGAGGCGGATCCGGACGTACTGTGGACTATCTACGGAGGGACGACATTTGGAGTCCTAAAGACTTGTTCTTGTTCGGTTCGGGCGCAGCTAGGGAGGGCACGCTACAAAGTGTATGCTCCTAAATTATGCTAAATGATTATGTGTAAATAATATGTTTCCTGGCATTAAGGTTTTTCCACATGATTTATGTTTTGTCATATGTATCATAACCTAACATACTTGTCCTTGCTGCTCTTCGAAAATCATAGATCGCTTCAAGGATCACGCAGTGCATTGTGGTAATGATGTTGGCCTGAAATTCAGCCATAACTTGGTTCGAGATGTGTTAGGGGATATTTGTTCGCAGGCCGGGGTTGTTGTGCAGAAGGAGGTGCCTTTGGGATTTCTGTCTGAGGAAGGGAGAGATCTCCGTCCGGCAGACCTTCTTGTCTACCCTTGGGACAAAGGAAAAATGTATGCTTAGATGTCACATGTATCTCTCCCTTCACCGGGCCAGGAGTTGATGCTTTTGCTCCTGGGGTTGCTGTCGCTAATGCTGTTGTCAGGAAGAATAAGAAGTATGAAGCGAAGTGCATAGGCAACGGTTATGGTTTTATCGCTTTTGATTTCTCCACCTTTGGAGAACTGGGGAGTGATGCCCTCGAGTTCATGTCTAGGGTCTCACGTGTTGCTCAGAGTAACACGGCTGCTGCTAACATTCGTTCTTTTCTTTTTCATCGTTTGTGTTTTGCTTTGAATAAGGGTGTCGGAGCCCAATTAGTGGCTAGGCTCCCATCCAACTTTGTGTAATCGTTTCTTTATTATAATAATAATTATTATTTATAATAATAATAATAATAATAATAATAATAATAATAATAATAACGTAGTAATCCATCCGTTCCTTAAAGATGTTCCCGGTTTGAATCTTGGGTGGAAATTAAGAAAACTGAAATCTCGATTTGTTTGGGTATGTCTGTAATGATTGTGTGCAAGAGTAATGATTGTGTGTAAGAGATTGGAATAAATGAAAGAGAGAAAAAATAATAAAGAAATAAGAGAAAAGATACATATTTTTATTATTAATAAATAATAAATCAGATTACATGTGAGGTGGAATACTCATCCGGAATTTATATAATTGAATTCAAACAAAAATCAACAAAAAAGCAAGAAAAATCAACCAAAAAATCAACCAAAACTTAATTCGAACAAAAACATTCGAACCAAAAAAATCAACCAAAAAATCAACCCAGAAAAATTCAACAAAAATTCGACAAAAAATAACCCATAAAAAAAATCAACCAAGAAAATATATTAAACAAAATCAACCCAGAAAATCTCAAAAAATCAATCTCAAAAAATCGACCCCGAAAATAAATTCAACAAAAATAAACCCAGAAAATCTCAAACAATCACCTCAAAAAATCGACCTAGAAAATAAATTCAACAAAAATCAACCCAGAAAAAGATCGACAAAAAACAACCCAGAATAATTCGAAACATGCATGATCAACCCAAAAATTCGAAACATCAACCCAAAAATTCATAAAAACCCAAAAAAATCAAACATCAACCTAGAAAAATCGAAACATCAATCTAAAAATTCACCATCATACCACGATTTTGAGGATTTATAGGTCAAATTCGACCATGAAAACCCTATATCTAGAGTTTTCATGGTCGAATTCAACCATCTAAAGCCATAATATGTATTTGGAGGAGCTTTAAGTTCTCAATCTAAAGTTTTTTTTTTTGAAGGGTGGTGGCGGCGGCGGCAGAGGTTTGGTTGTGGTGGTGGTAAAAACGGCGGAGAGATTTCATAAGAGATTTTGGAGGAGAGAGAGAAAAATGTTTGAGGAAGGAGAGAAATGAAAAACTTGTTCTTCATAAATCATAGGTTTGGGAGGAGAGAGAGAGAGAGAGAGAGAGAGAGAGAGAGAGAGAGAGAGAGAGAGAGAGGGGTGAGAGGGGAAGGTGAGGGGTGAGAGTGATCGGTTAAAATGGGAATTAGGGGGGAGGGGGGAGTGAATATGCGGAGTTGTAGAATTAAATAAGGGGGTTGAATTTTGGGAAGTTGTAAAATTTATACCTAATATTTAAAAAGGAAGACCATAGATTATTAGATGACATGTGTCATCCCCATCTTTCATCCATTAATTTGTTCTTTTATTTTTACCTTTTGTTGTTTGTTATACGAATTATTTTACAGTTTCAACAACTCTTCAACTTCATCTTTCTCATTCAACATGAATTCACCATTTAAGAACTTTTAGGAACAGATGGAGTAATAAACAATTCTCTGTAATAACAATAATAACAATACAAAAATAAAAAAATAATTATAATAATAATAGTAATAGTAATAATAACGGTGGAGTATGACATTCTGAGTAACCCTAGTGAGGTGGCGCTCTGCCCCTAAACTCATGAAAAAATTGGCAGATATATATATATTTCACAAATGTTACTTCATCTGCAGAATCCACCTTCTCTTTATCTCCTCGACAGTCGGCATTGTGGAAATCGCATCAGGGAGATCACACCTCTGCTTGGCTTCGGGCGGTCCCCATATCAGGTTTGGGACAGATGATGAATGTTAAGGCTTACCGATGTGTGTTGTGTTACCGGTTGGGGGTTCCTTTGTTCTCTGTTACGGCGCCATGTTCTGCTTGCTATAGGATCTTTGCAGGAGATATCTTTGGTGATCATACGGTGTCATGTGCTGGCATTGTGGGTATTAAACATCGGCATAATGTGGTTTGGGATACTCTTGTTGATGTTTGTTATCGGTCTGGCATTTCGGCGGGAAAAGAGGTTGATATTGGTCTATCTGGAGGGAAAGATGGAGCTCTACGACCTGCAGACGTGTTGCTCTACTCTTGGGATCGGGGCTGTGATGTGTGTGTTGAATTGACGGGATCTTCTCCTTGTCACGGACTGGGATGTCTGGCTTTGTCTCGGGCCGGTTTGTGTCTGATGCGGCTGTTCTGAAACGGGTTAAGTACGAAGCACGTTGTCTGGAAATTGGTTATGGCTTTCTTCCGTTCTCTTTCTCTTCTTTGGGAGAGCTGGATAAGGATGTTGTTGCTTTGCTGAAGCGGGTTCAGAAGTTCTCTAGGATTCAGGACATTGGGGCTTGTGCTGTTGCTCATATTTTCACTAGGATAGGTTTTTCCTATAGCCAGAGGAGTGGGGCCCAGATTGTATCTCGGCTTCCCACTGATTATTTGTAAAATGTTTGACTTTGTTAACATTTGATTTATAATAATAATAATAATTACAATTTGATTTTCAAATGTTATAACATTTGATTTATAACATTTGTTAACACTTACGGGATCGTCATTGTTGCTCTGGTGTGCGGGATGTAACCCGTCATTCCCTTACTACCAATTTGCAGGTTTTTTCTACGGCTGTGGTGACCTTTCGTCGTATGGGAATTTGGCTGTGTGGAGATTGTTTCAAGACACATACTCATCGTACTAGGTGTCGACATGGCAGTGGTTCTAGTACTGTTTTTGTGGACCCACCTAATTCTGGGGATGGTATTATTCGGTTTATTCTCTACGGTATTCAAAAGCCTCAAGCTCCTACTGTTGAGCTGTCTTCTTCTGATGCGCCTCGAGAACATCATTTTTCTTTTGATGTTGCTCTTCTAGACACTTTATTGTCTAAGCGGTTGCGTTCGGTGAAATCCATCCCTCCCAAATGTCGTTTGGGTTTTTCGCGAGTTCTTAAAGGGGCGCTTGATAAGGTGATTTGCAGACCAGATGACATCGCTTGTTGGGTTCAGTTGCTCGTGTTGCCTCTTTGTGTGCTCTCGACTTTTTCTCCGCGAAGTAATCGTGAGTGTTCCTCTGGTGTTAGGCGACGACGACAGGAAGAGAGTATCACCTCTGCTATTCGTTCTTGGGGTGAGCCTGGTGGTTCTGAGCAACTTGTCATCGACACATTGGCTAGCGTGTCTCCATTGGATGTTGGCGAAGACCATGATTTGGCAGAGCGTAATATTAAGCAATGCAAGAGAAAGATTTCTGACGGTCATTACACTGCTGCTGTTAGAGTTCTTTCGTCCTCAGGTCTTGCCCCTTATAGTGATGCTACTCTGGCAGATTTGCAAGCAAAACACCCTTCCTTTCCGGTCCCTACCTTACCGGATATCCCTGTTGATCATCACCTTACTTCTACCTCCGCTGTTGTGTTGGAGCAGATTAGGGGCTTTCCGCGGGGTACTTCGTGCGGTAGAGATGGCTTGCATGCTCAACACCTTTTGGATTGCTTGGGTGGTGCTGCTGTAGCTGTTTCTGATGAGTTGGTGGATGCTATTACTCAGGTAGTTAATCTCTTTCTTGATGGAAAGTGTCCTGGTGTGCTTGGAGGATATATTGCTAGTGCTCCTCTTACGCCACTTGTTAAGCCTGGTGGTGGTATTCGGCCTATTGCTGTGGGCACTATTTGGCGGCGCCTTGTTTCTAAGGTCGGGGCTGCTTTGATTGGTCCGCGTTTAGGAAACTACTTCGGAGGGCTTCAGTTTGGAGTTGGGGTTCCAGCAGGTGGTGAGGCTGTTGTCCATGCTGTCAATCGTTTGGTTGAGGCTCGTGGGGCTGATGTTGGCCTCTCTATGTTATTGGTGGATTTTCGGAATGCGTTCAATTTAGTTGATCGATCGGCTTTGTTGCGTGAGGTTCGGCTACATTGTCCTGCTCTTTCGCGTTGGGTTGAATTCTGCTACTCTTCTCCAGCGCGGTTGTATTATGGGGAGCATACCTTGTGGTCTTGTCAAGGTGTGCAGCAAGGGGATCCTCTCGGCCCTTTGCTTTTCTCTCTGGTTCTACATCCACTGGTGTGTCGAATCAGAGACTCTTTTGATCTATCTCTTCAGGCTTGGTACTTGGACGATGGCACTATCGTCGGTGACACTTTGGTGGTTGGAAAGGTCTTGGAGTTGATTTTGGAGGAGGGTCCTCATTTAGGTCTTCATGTTAATGTTGAGAAGACAGAGGTTTTCTGGCCTTCGGAGGACCCACGCAGTCGTCTAGAGGGTGTCTTTCCTTCGGATATTGCTCGTCCTACGCTTGGTGTTAAGTTGCTTGGTGGTCCAGTCAGTACGGATTCCTCTTTTTGTAAGGAGTTGGTTTCGCAGCGTGTGTCGAAGACTGTTGTGTTGATGGATGCTGTAGCTGAGCTTAATGATCCCCAGTGTGAGTTGTTGCTTCTTCGTGCGTGTACTGGAGTCTCTAAACTCTACTTTGCTATGCGCACTTGTCCGCCTCATCTTTTCGAAGCGGCCCAATTATCCTTTGATGTGCCTCTTCGGGCTTCTTTAGAGGGTATCGTGACTGCTTTGGGACCTGGGTTCGGTGACTGGCAATGGCGTCTTGCTACCTTGCCTTATTCTTATGGAGGATTGGGTGTTTATTCAGCTGGTGATGTTCGGCATTATGCTTTTCTTGCATCCCGTTTGCAGTCTTCTGGTTTGCAGGATTCGCTTCTTCGGCTTTCAGGTGTTGATGGTCCGGGATCGGCCTTTGATGATGCTCTTGGTCTTTTCAATAGGACCGTGGAGACCGACCTTATGAGTAGCCCTAGTGAGATCGCTGCCCCCACACTCATGAAGAAATTGGCAGACATATATTTCACGAAGGTTACTGCTGATGCGGAATCCGCCTACTCCTTATCTTCACGTCTTGTTGCTCTATGGAAATCACAACAGGGGGATCACTCCTCAGCTTGGTTGCGGGCTGTCCCCATCTCGGGTTTAGGCCAGACTATGAATGGTAAGACTTATCGTTCGGTTCTTTGCTATCGGTTGGGTATTCCGTTGTTCTCTGATTCGACGCCGTGTTCTGCTTGCTCTCGGGTTTTCGATGGGGACATTTATGGGGATCATGCCGTGTCTTGTGCTGGGATTGTGGGTATCAAACATCGACATAATGTTGTTCGTGATACCCTTTTGGATATTTGCTATCGGTCGGGGATTTCTGCTCGCAAGGAGGTTGATGTTGGGCTGACTAGTGAGAGTGATGGAGCTCTTCGTCCTGCAGATATATTGCTTTATTCATGGGATGGCGGTCTAGATGTGTGTGTTGACTTGACTGGGTCTTCCCCTATGACGCAATCTGGGTTGTCAGGCTTCGTTCCGGGTCGGGTTGTGGCGGTTGCAGCGCAGCGGAAGCAGGATAAGTATGCGGCTCGTTGTAGGGCTTTGGGTTACGGTTTCTTTCCTTTTTCCTTCTCTTCTTTTGGGGAATTAGAGAAAGGGGCTGTTTCTTTGCTGAAGCGGGTCCAGACGTACTCCAGGGCTCAGGACATTGGGGCACGGGCAGCTGCCCACATTTTCAGCAGGATCGGGTTCGCCATAGCTAGGGGAGTGGGGGCCCAGATTGTATCTCGGCTCCCCTCCAACTTCTTGTAGTTTACTTGATCTTTGTAGCTTGTTAAGCTTGTAACGTTTTGGTGGTTTCCTATAATAATAATAATAATAATAATAATAATAATAATAATAATAATAATAATAATAATAATAATAATAATAGGTAAGAATAATAATAATAATATTAATAATAATAATAATAATAATAATAATAATAATAATAATAATAATAATAATAATACTAACATTTTACATAAAGTTAATTGAATAATAATATTAATAATAATAATAAGTTAAACTGAAAAATTAAATTGAATTGAATTGAACTGAATTTTACTGAACTGAATAAAACTTAAAGGTCCTGAAATTTAACCAAAACGAATTGGGACTTACGCTCTTACCTCATAACATAAAGAAGAATACCAAAATGGGATAGATTGTAAGTATTCAACCCTGAAATCATGAATGGCCATTGATGGATCGATAAGATTCTAATCATAGTCATTATGAATTGGCTTCTCGATTGAACTTACAAATGGTTGATCATTATTCATATTTCACGAAACAGGATCACGTTTATAAACCTTAATCCTAACATTACAAAATGCGTAACGTACACAATTATTCTTACATTGAAATTCAACAAAACACAATCAAGCTTTATTCCCAAAATTATTGAGATTGACTAAACATGAATCGTACGTTATAACTCATAAGAAATTGTTGACAGAACATGAATTAAGAAAAATAAACGATTATGTCAAAGAGAGTACGTGAACACGCAAAAATGAGAAAGTAATCTCTATTCTATAAGGGAACTCATGGGGTCATTAACATAAATGACATTTTGGTGTCCCCTTATAGAAAAGTCTAAAATGTCCCTCGAATAACTTAGGCCCTGTTCTTTTTGGCTTAATTTCAGTTTTAGGACTTATTTCGCAGTTCATTTCATTTCAGTTCAATTCAATTCAGTTCAGTTCAGAAGCATTCAGTTCAGTTCAATTCGATTAATAATAATAATAATAATAATAATAATAATAATAATAATAATAATAATAATAATAATAATAGGGCCTGGATTAGGGCGATTATTATGGCGATTAGGGCCGATTAGGGCACGTCCATATTCCGGCAGTGGGTGCGGCGCAGGTCCGACGTGGGGTGCGAAGGTTCGGCGGTTTCAGGCGTCTTTCCAGGCGGTTTCAGGCGTCTTTCCAGGCGGTTTCTTGTGCGGTTTCAGGGCATTTTTGGGTCAGGGGCCACGGCATTCTCGGTTCAGTTTTCCAGAGAGTTATATTGGGGTTCAGGCGGCAGAATTAGACGGCGGTATTGGAAGGTTTCAGGCGGGATTGAAACCAGTTTCAGGCGACATTTTTGGCGGTGGTTCTGTAGCTTGGTGGTGCTGTGTTTGACATTATTCGTCAGTCACGGTTATTCTGCTCTTGTGGGTTTTGTGTTAATGTTTTTACAGCGGTTCGTTGGCGATTCTGTAGTGGTATAAACTGTTGTGTAATCGTGGTTGTTGGTGTGGCAGTTCTTCGGTCGTTCGCAACCGTGTTTGGTGTTGTGTTGGCTTTGGGTTAATCGTGGTTGTGCTGGCGTTGGGTGCTGCGCATATTGCGGGTGATGCGTTGCATATTGTTGGGTGTAGCTGCTGCAAATTGTTCGGTGTTGTGTTGCGTTTGATTGTCATTTCTCCAGCCTTCCCCACGGCTACACTGTGGAAATCACAAGCAAAAGTAAGTTGCTTTTTATGTTGATAGTGGATTTTAGGTGGTTTTTTGTGGTGTTTAGTGTGTTGTTTTCCGGTGTGTTGGTGCTGCTTTCTGTGGCGTTTCAGGCCATCTTTGGTGGCTGTTTCTGGTGAGTTTTAGGTGGCATTTTGGTGTGTTTTACAGCTTGTTTTTTGGGGGCTCGTGCACTGCGTTTCCTTGCGTGGCTTGAAGGCAATTTTCTGGTGTTGTCTTGTTGTGGTTTTGAAGTGGCGGGGGTTTTGTGTACTCCATTTCCTTTGGTTGTCTTATTTATTTAGGATAACCTTTCCACGGTTGAAGTATGGCGGCTTCCGTGGAGAAGTTTCATTGCCCTTTTTGAAGGAAATAATGCCCTTGGTCCAAGTATGCATTCTATGTTAAGTCTAATAAATGCGGTTCAGTATTAATTAACAAGTTAATAATTCAGTGAGATCAAGTGAGTTGAATGCCTAGCTAGAGGCCGCTTCAGTTCAAGTGGAATTAATGATATTAATCCACAGCTTACTCTTGACTGAACCCGTAGGGTCACACAAATAGTACGTAAACGGATCAAGTATTTAATGGCATTAAATACTCTATCTATGGATATTCGGAATCGAAGGATCTTGGTTTCAATGGGAGCTGAGATCGTCACAAGCAAGAAATGAATACTCCGGAAACGATGATATTGCCGGAAACGGAAATATGGATCGTATCGGAAATATAAATATTATCCAAGTCGTAGATGTTGCCGGAAACGGAAACATGGTACGTATCGGAAAATATTATCGGAAATGGAAATATTGCCGGAATCGGAAATATTGCCGGAAACGGAAATATTGTCAGAATCGGAAATATTATTGGAATCGGAAAATAATTCCGAAAACGGAAATATTAAATATTTGTTCGAAACGGAAATTAATTCCGGAATCGGAAATATTAAATATTGTTCGTATCGGAAATGAATTCCGGAATCGGGAATTTAATCGGAAGCGTATCGTACGAATTAGCATCGGACGAGGCCCGCTAGACGAAGGCCCAGCACGAAGCCAGGCCATCGCCCAACGAGCCGCACGCAGCAACGCACGCCTCGACCAGGCCCAGTGCAAGGCCAGACCCAGCCAAGGGCGCGCGCGCGCGCAGCACCGCACATGGCCTGTGCGTCTGTCGTGGGCCGCAAGGCCTGCGCGGGTGCACGGCTTGTACGATGCGTGTGCGGGAAATCCTAATCCTATTAGGATTTGTGCAAAGATTAAAATTCTAATCCTATTAGATATGCTTTGTTATTTAGAGTCCTACTAAAGTTCTAATTAGCAAATCCACATCCTAGTAGGATTACAATTCCTTTTCCATACTCCTATAAATAAGTGCCTAGGGTCACAATTTATGGGTACGATTGAAGTATTCAAAGGGTAAGTTTTTGAAAGAAAATTCAGCCACTCTCTTGCACTAATAGCCGAAAATTCCTAAGCACCTTAAGGGCGATTCTAGTTGGTCAATCTTGAGGCGGATCCGGACATACTGTGGACTATCTACAGAGGGACGACACTTGGAGTCCTAAAGACTTGTTCTTGTTCGGTTCGGGCGCAGCTAGGGAAGGCACGCTACAAAGTGTATGCATCTATAATATGCTAAATGATTATGTGTAAATAATATGCTTTCCTGGCTTTATGGTTTTTCCGCATGATTTATGTATTGTCATATGTATCATAACCTAACAGTGGTATCACGAGCCTCTTATTATTTTCATAATCTAAATTGCATAAACATGGTTAAATATTACAAATTTGCAAGAATTAAAAAGGGGTGATTAATTTTCGTAATTGTTAATTAATTACAAATTGCGTTTATTTAATTATACGTACGCAGTTTTTCGGCAGTTTCTTCGTTACTCATCCAAATCGAGTGATTTTTGTGTCAATTCCGCATGTAAAAGGCATTCTAAAATTTTGACCAAAAAAAAAAAAAATTGGCCGAACCCAGAATTCTCAAATTCGAAGCCTAACTATGACGTTTCGGAGGTTTTAGTTTTTCGAATGCAAAATTTCGTAAATTTAAGATGTTAAATTAAATATTTGCGATTCTTGTTGATAAATCTTGAATTTTTGATTGACCTACTGTATATGTTTAACAAGTTTGAATGCCTAGCCTTGTTAATTATGCAATCTAATTTGTAATTATGATTAATTTGTTGAAAATTGGAATAATTTAGAATTAATTTGATTTTCATAATTAGTTATAATTTAATTAGATACCTATGATTAAAAACCACCATAAAAATTCCAAATTTATGTTAAATTTTAAATTTTTATGACCTAGACTTGAATCCATGTTAATCGGAAATCAATTAAATAATAAATTTTCGATTTTTCGCCCTAAAATTATGAAATTAATATTATTTATTAATTTGTCATTAATTTTGAATATAAATTTTTAATTTTTATGCGATTCGCTCATATAACTTGCACGCACAAAGCAATGGACGCTACGTGTTACCCTTAAGGGGTGTTGTATAGTGCGGGCATGCGACGACGAGCAAGGGAGCTTGTCGCCCATGCGGTACGAATGCAGCGAGCAAGGGCATGGTGCACGAGCACAAGGCAGCAACCCTACCTTGTGTCGTGGGCTGTGAGCAATGGGCGCATGGGCAAGGGCGAGAGCAAGGAGCGAGCAGTCGCGTGTGGGCAGCAAGCGTGCTGCGCCACAGCGCGCACTGCCTCGCGCAAGCGCACGGAGCCTCGCGCGCATCAAGCGCATGTGTGCGTGCGACGAGCGCTGCGCCCAGCGATGGCGTGCAACGTGCTTGTTGCGACGTGCGACGAGCGCTGCGCCCAGCGATGGTGTGCAGCGTGCTTGTTGCGACGTGCGACGAGCGCTGCGCCCAGCGATGGTCAGCAGCATGCTTGTTGCGAAGTGCGACGAGCGCTGCGCCCAGCGATGGTGTGCAGCGTGCTTGTTGCGACGTGCGACGAGCGCTGCGCCCAGCGATGGGCTGCGGCAGCATGCTTGTTGCGTCGAGCGCTGGCGCGCGCAGCGAGCACTGGCTCGCGTGTTCGATTGATGCCTTGCGATGGGGAGCAGCAGCGATGCGACGCAGCGCATGGGCTGCGCGCACATGGCCAGCGATGGCTGTGTGCGTGTGGCCCATGGGCGTGCGTTGCGTGGGGTTGTTGCGTTGCGATTAGATCGTTTTGAAATTTTAATTTGAGATTTTCAGTTTACGTAATTTTAATTAATTTTAAAAATAATAATTTAAATTATTTTCTTGGATTTTAATTTTGAATATTGTAATTATAATAAATTTTATTTATTCTAATTATTTTACTAAAATTAAAATCATGAATTAATTTAAATAGGACTGAAATTAAATTAAATTTATGGATTCAATTATAAATTTATATGAGCTTTAAATTTTAATTAAATTTGTATGTTTCCGGTTAGACTAGAAATACATTTTTATGTTTAAAATTAGTAAAGCCTATGAATTTATTGGTTTAAGTGGGAGCCCTTTTTAGTCATAAACTCTTGATTAGGTCTACAAATCCTTAAGGTTAAAACAACTTGATTAGAATTAATAAGGACTGAATAATTTTTAGATTATTGGTGCCCTTGATTAATTGCTGCAAATGTTTATGTGATGCATAATGTGTTTTACTAACCAGCTATGTGGGCCATTCATGATAATGAATGGGTGAATGGTATATATTGTATATGTACAGTTTTGCAGGTTATGAAGTGACTAGTATGGCCCAAATAGGATAGAAAATATGGTCTGCGTACCATTAATTTGAATGTAATTGGTCTAAAGTACCAAAGTTGTTTTTCAATTCAAATATGGTCTGCGTACCATCAAATAGTTGTAATTAGTTTTAATTATAGCTTATCCTATTTGAAGAAAATGGTGCCTCCCACGGAGATTTTTAAGACGGACTTTGAAGTTAAAACTTCAAGATGAAGTCGGGCCATACTAGATCACATTTATCTTATGCATGCTTTAAGTTATTTATTGCTTTAAATATGTCTTAAATATGCATGAGATCAAAGCTTGATTATGTTGCATGATTAAGGATTTTAGTTCACTTAAAATCTAACCAACATAGTAAGAGCCTTAAGTTCCAAACTTAAAAATTGAGTTAAAAGGTGCCATGCCAAAATACACACTTGCTTGGATATCCTTTACATCAATCTAGTAATAGTTTTCGCTCAGCGAGGTGTTACTTATTGGTCCTAAAGGGGCAAGGTACACAAATAATTGTGAGTACATGTTAGTTTTGGTGAAACTCAACGATATAAGTAAGGAGTCCTTTTATGTCGTGGCAAAATCGATAGATTTACCTAATAAGTTCTTAGACGTACCTATTGTTAGGTTATGATACATATGACAATACATAAATCATGCGGAAAAACCATAAAGCCAGGAAATCATATTATTTACACATAATCATTTAGCATAGTTTAGATGCATACACTTTGTTGCGTGCCTTCCCTAGCTGCGCCCGAACCGAACAAGAACAAGTCTTTAGGACTCCAAGTGTCGTCCCTCCGTAGATAGTCCACAGCACGTCCGGATCCGCCTTAAGATTGACCAACTAGAATCGCCCTTAAGGTACTACTTATTTTCGGCAAAATGGGCAAGAGTTATGGCTTATTTTTCTGCTTAAAAATCCTAGCTTTGAATACTTGAATACTCGTTGAAAAACTCGTATCTAAATTTATGACCCTAGGCATATATTTATAGAACCTTGGAAAGGATTTCGAATCCTGTTAGAATACTAATTAATTAATTAATTAGAATCCTATTAGAACTCTAAATAATTAATTTAATCTTTTAGGATTAGGATTTAATCTATGCACGAATTCCGATAGCTTTAGGATTCTAGCACGTACACACGCACCGCACGAGCATCGCACGCCCATGCGCAAGCCTTGCGGCCCACGCTGTGCGCACGGCGCACAGGCCCACTGCCCGCAGCCCATTTGTGCGCGCGCGCCAGCCTTGGCTGGGACTGGCCTTGCGCTGGGCCTGGTCGAGGAATTGGCGTGTTGTTGGATGCGTGTGGCTTGCTGGGCGATGGCCTGGCTTCGTGCTGGGCCCTCGTCCGGCAGGCCTCGTCCGATGCTTATTCGTACGATACGCTTCCGATTAAATTCCCGGTTTCGGAATTCATTTCCGGTACGAACAATATTTAACATTTCCGATTCCGGAATCAATTTCCGTTTCGAACAAATATTTAATATTTCCGTTTCCGGAATTATTTTCCGATTCCGATAATATTTCCGACTCTGACAATATTTCCGTTTCCGGCAATATTTCCGATTCCGGCAATATTTCCATTTCTGATAATATTTTCCGATACGTACCATGTTTCCGTTTCCCGCAACATCTACGATTTGGATAATATTTATATTTCCGATACGATCCATATTTCCGTTTCCGGCAATATCATCGTTTCCGGAGTATTCATTTCTTGCCTGTGACGATCTCAGCTCCCACTGAAACCAAGATCCGTCGATTCCGAATATCCATAGATGGAGTATTTAATGCCAATAAATACTTGATCCGTTTACGTACTATTTGTGTGACCCTACGGGTTCAGTCAAGAGTAAGCTGTGGATTTAATATCATTAATTCCACTTGAACTGAAGCGGCCTCTAGCTAGGCATTCAGCTCACTTGATCTCACTGAATTATTAACTTGTTAATTAATACTGAACCGCATTTATTAGACTTAACATAGAATGCATACTTGGACCAAGGGCATTATTTCCTTCACCTATCAACCAAGAATAGTTTCTAGACTATTAGCAAAAGGCTTTTGCTTACCTAAGATGTTTTAGGATTAAGTCGACAAACTGTGCTTAATTCTTCAATGATTTTAGGATCTTGGAATCATTTTATTCACACCTGCCGGAACAATAAATTCGAATAAAATGCTAATAACTTGTTGAAATTGCATGATTGCTTTAATTTTCAAGTTATTACTCATGATAAATGTTTAGACTTTGCATGCTTCAATGTATGTTTTAATTATTGTTTATAATTAAATATCTTGCACTGCAGTAAATCCTTTTAGAAAGGTAACAGTAAATTTCCTCGATTGGTAGTGAATCCAAGAACGATTCACGGAAATGAGAGAAAATGAGCAATTTAAAATGTACGTTTCTTTTAGCGACTTTTATGGTTGTTTTCGAATATCTAAATCGAATGGAAAACCAATTGGTGCTTGTGAATTCAAAATACAATGTAGTTTTGAGATCATAAAGCATTGAGTTTAAACGCTCAGCTTTACCAATGGTTAACAACCTAAAATATTTTTTCCATTTAATTCTCGAATGAGTCTAGTCCCTAGACATTCGAGTAGATCGATGCTTAGAGAACTTTAGAAGCTTCTAGTAAGATCATCTAGTTGAAACAAAATATTCAACATAAATTAAAATGGTAAAGAACCTTGTTGGTGACATTGGACATGTCTAACAAAGTATAAAAGTCAACACTAAAGAATTCAATTCTTAAGACTATAAGAAAGGGTACAAGAAATAGGAAAACAAAGGAACAGATGACAGGAATTTACAATTCCGTTTCTACCTATAAGTTTATGTTTAAAGAGAAGTGACCTAGGAATCAAACTTCCTTGGTATCATATACCGCTTGAGGTTCTTACTTCGGTAATAACTCAAATAATGGAAGCTAGGCTACACTAATGGCCTACAAGTGGGAAATGAAGCATGGCAATGCTACATTAGCTGTAGGGTCATCTAGGTTGTTTTAAGTCCTTTCAAGGCTGGAACTAAATGGCTATTTTGTTCCATAATCAACATACCTAAATTTCTGCTTCAAACACAGAAAGACTCACATTCAGAAGAACAAAAACAATTCTTGTTTGTTTGATTATTTGAATGAAATGGTCATTTACGGGTTGAGTCAATTTGCTTGATTAAAACAAACAACTCTTTAACAATAAAAACTTTACTAGGTTCAAATCAAACCCTTGATTTGAGTTCCACTAATCTTTGGCATTGTTGCTTAGACCATGTCAACAAGTTAACATTCACAAGCTCTATTTTAATGGACTTTTGAAAGTTGGTTGATTTCTAGATCAACTTAAGACAAGCTAGTCTTACTTGTTGAAAGTAACAAAGAATATGAACTATTGTTAGAACGCCTAGACGATAGAGTTCAAAGCTAAAGAAAGGTTTTATGACTTTATTATTTCACATGGATTTGAGTGAATATAGGTTTATTTACTCAAATGTGATATAAGTTGAATCTGTTTGGCTAGTTCAAAGATTCAGAAGTATAAAATCCACTTGGCAAGAAATCATAAAGATCCAGGTTAGATCATGTTGATGATTACTTGAGACCAAATATGATCATCAATGATTGTGTGTTGTAATTTCACAATCTAGGTCCATAAGATATGGCATATCTTAGTTGGAATAATCGAAGTCAATTAGTACTTGATTCGATCAATGATGGATCATAAAGACTTTTCCTATAATTTCTAAAACAAAATGCTCAACTACCACCAAACTAAACCAAATTCGTCAAAGCTATTGAAAAGTAATTTCAAAATATCTTTTCATAATATATCTAAAGAGTTCCTAAACTCAGTGGGAGCTTAGTGTTTGTTATTCAACAAACTAAGGCCCCAAGTATAGATATATGTTTCATTGTGATTTATTCAAATGAGACACAAGGGTATTGTTTCTACCACGAATTTTTGAGAACATAATGTTTATTTGCTCGAAATGATGTCCTTTTGGAGATTCGTTTCCAAAATGACAAGTGGGAGAAAATAGACCTCGAAAGTCTTCGAGGCGAACAACAAACATAGACGGACATTCCGGAGGATTTTCGAAGTTCTTTAGAAAATCCGAACACGTATTCTTTAAGGACTTTAGAAGTGGCTTTAAAGAATAGACATCTCTTAGAAGACTTTACAAGTGCTTCAAGGAGAACAGAATATTCAAAGGACTCTCAAAGTGCCTGTTGATATTCTATTGTTTGATACCCAAGTAGGCATAGAGTTCAGGTCAATGAAACTATGAGATTCTTCTATTAATAGTGAAGAAACCTACAACTTGCAGTCAAACTATTAATGAGTTTGTGACCTGTAAGAAAGCTATGACGAAACCCAGATTCCCTAAAATGGTTAGAGGCCATATATAGACTCAAATGTTTTAGATGGTTAAAGGCCAAAAAACATAACCAATGTTTTGATGACAAAATTGAAATTTTGTTGATTTGCAAGAATAGTTTCACACCTATTGGTTGCAAGTTTGTTTTAAGGATAAAAACCATCAAACATGGAATTGTGTTCACACACAAAGCTAGATTAGTTGCTAAAGGTTACAAGCAAATTCATGGCATGGATTGTGTTGAAACCTCATGCATAATCGTAATGCTCAAGTCTATAACTCAAGCAATGATTGCATATTGGTACATATGACAATTGGATGACAAAACGTATTCCTCAATCAAATGTTGGAAGAAAACTATGTACATGGCATGTCATAGGATTTGTGGATCCAAATAAATGCTTGAAAAGGAATGCTAACTTATGAAATCTAAGTACAGATTTAAGCAAGCAATTGGGAATTGGAACTGTATTTTAGTGAAGCTAATAAGCATTTTAGTTTCATAAAATATACATGATTCTTATAGATATATAAGAAGTTTAGTGGGAGTACGTAAAACTTATTTGGTCCTATGTGTATCACACATATCTCTCTATTGTGAAATAACATTCAAATGCTAATGACTTAGGTTTGAAATTATTCATCAATGATGGACCAAGGCGAAACTTAGTACATACTGGGTATTAAGATCTATTTACAAAGATCTTATGATATTGTTTAGTAATGGCATTTACTAAATCAAACACGAAAGACTCCATTGGAGATATTCGATCCATATGAATAAATCTAAGTAATGAATGTTTGAACTATGTATAAGCATTTACTAAGTTAAACATCAAAGAATCTAATGAGATTCTTCACCTATATTATATGTCAAAGAATTTAGTTGGATTCAGTATCTACTGTAACTGAATGAGCTAAAGTTACATGAATAGAATTCAATTGGGAATTATTCTGCAAAAGAATTTATCATGTATATAATATAATATGAGGATCGCCAAAAACGTATCGTATGACTTTAGGCATGACGAACATATACCAATCTCTATTGATCTAAGTGAAGATCAACTAGATTGAGATCAAGAACACTTATGGTACTTGAAAAGGTACATAGGAATAGTTCTTGATTCAAGTAAATAAAGATATGCTAAATATTGATGCTACACGCATAAACACTGGCAAAGGATCAAGCAAGACCCTTTGGAGTTAACCATTGACAAGGACGAGCTAAAGAGCATCGTGTTTTGAAATGGCAGCATGGATTGAAGACCATGAGTTGTTGCGTGGGAAATTAAAATAATAATTTCTATGTTCTAAGATATAGTTGGAGAGTCTTCCACATATCTGTGAACTGCTTGGATAAGTAGATCCAAACAAAGCATCACTAGCAACCTATACAGTTGAAGTAAAAGTAATTATTGCCTAAGAAGCAATAAAATAGAGTTGTTTATATGAGTTCTTCATTGAACTTGGGAAGATCACATGTCTGTTGACTTAATGGTTCTTCATTGCAAAATGCGTAGAACCACTAATGTAGCAAGAAAGACTAGATCACAAAATAAACATACTCAAAAGTTCTTATCATCATATCTCGAAGAACATTCGATGAAAAGGATGTTAATATTGGCAAAGCGTGATAACTAAACCTATGCAACAAGTGAGAAGCAACACTCACATTGTAGCACTGGAAATCAAGCATAACTTTGAATTCCATGAACTGTTTTAAAGATGGGTTTGAGGCCCATGGTTGTAAAACAATGGGGTTGAACATTTATCATATATGAAATGTATTTTCATATTCCATTTAATCTTGGTTTAGTATTAAATGATGAGTCCCTTCAATTTGACGATATATTCAAGATAGACTGTCAGGACCAGTCCTGTGACTAAGAAATGTCTATCAAGTGAACTTGAATGTCAAAGGTTGAAAATGGTCCCTAGTCGGAGCTTTCTATAAAATTGGACGCATAGAAAACGTTAGACGATTATAATGCAAGATGACTAGTAGTTCTGTTTCTTGAACTATGTGGACATGGCAATGTCATAATCATTTGCATAGATACTTACTTTGGGAAGACTAGTATCGGACAAGACCTATGAAACTTTACTGTAAGAGATGAAAATCTGTCATAAGTAAATTTCATTAAAATTATTAGACACTAAATCCTCAATACCTGAGTGATTTGAGATTACTTGTTTGAGAACTGGTTTCTTTGACGTTGACCAACCGTCGCACCGTAAAAGGAGGCTATAAAGGCAACGCTCAGGTAATCACCTATCAAACGAAGTCTAATCTCAAGATCGCAAGATTGGGATTGTCCTCCCATAAATCGGGATGAGATGCTTAAAAGTTGTACAAGGCCACTCGGAGAGCTAGAAACTGTGAAATGCATGGCCGTGCTCGGATGAATCATAGGCTATGATTATCTGTTTATTTGATCAGTTGAACTCTGAAACCGAGAAACACCTCTGTGTTAGGTTATGATACATATGACAATTCATAAATCATGCGGAAAAAACCATAAAGCCAGGAAAGCATATTATTTACACATAATCATTTAGCATAGTTTAGATGCATACACTTTGTTGCGTGCCCTCCCTAGCTGCGCCCGAACCGAACAAGAACAAGTCTTTAGGACTCCAAGTGTGGTCCCTCCGTAGATAGTCCACAGCACGTCCGGATCCGCCTTAAGATTGACCAACTAGAATCGCCCTTAAGGTACTACTTATTTTCGGCTAAATGTAGGCAATTATGTGACTGAATTTTTGCTCTCAAAAATCACTTTGAATACTTGAATACTTTAATTGTTTCTATAAATTATGACCCTAGGCACCTATTTATAGAGGTATGGAAAAGGAACTGGAATCCTATTAGGATACGAATTAATTAAACTAGAATCCTAATAGAATTCTTATTTTAATTAATTCATCCTTTTAGGTTTAGGAATTTAATCATATGTCGAAACCTGATAGCTTTAGGATTCGTATAGCACACAAACACACACACGCACGCACAGCAGCCCACGAGGGGCGCCATGCGCGCGCGCGCAGCCCGCGAGCTCGCAGCCCATTGCCACGAGGCCCACACGCTGCCGCAGCCTTGGCGCGCGCTGGGCCTGCCTTGCGGTGGGCCTGGCGCAGCCTTGGCTGGTGCGTTGTGGCGCGCTGGCTTGCTGGGCGATGGCCCGGCTTCGTGCTGGGCCTTCGTCTGGCAGGCCTCGTCCGATGCTAATTCGTACGATACGCTTCCGATTAATTTCCCGATTCCGGAATTCATTTCCGATACGAACAATATTTAATATTTCCGATTCCGGAATTAATTTCCGTTTCAAACAAATATTTAATATTTCCGTTTCCTGAATTATTTTCCGATTCCGATAATATTTCCGATTCTGACAATATTTCCGTTTCCGGCAATATTTCCGATTCCGACAATATTTCCATTTCCGATAATATTTTCCGATACGTACCATGTTTCCGTTTCCGGCAACATCTACGACTTGGATAATATTTATATTTCCGATACGATCCATATTTCCGTTTCCGGCAATATCATCGTTTCCGGAGTATTCATTTCTTGCCTGTGACGATCTCAGCTCCCACTGAAACCAAGATCCGTCGATTCTGAATATCCATAGATGGAGTATTTATGCCATTAAATACTTGATCCGTTTACGTAATATTTGTGTGACCCTACGGGTTCAGTCAAGAGTAAGTTGTGGATTAATATAATTAATTCCACATGAACTGAAGCGGCCTCTAGCTAGGCATTCAGCTCACTTGATTTCACTGAATTATTAACTTGTTAATTAATACTGAACCGCACTTATTAGACTTAACATAGAATGCATACTTGGACCAAGGGCATTATTTCCTTCACTCTGGACATAATAAGGATGACAACTCTTACCTTATGTTCAAGAGCAAGCATCGAGCGACAAAGGAATTAGGAAATGCACACTTGTCCCTAAGGACAAGTGGGAGACTGAAGGAAATAATGCCCTTGGTCCAAGTATGCATTCTATGTTAAGTCTAATAAATGCGGTTCAGTATTAATTAACAAGTTAATAATTCAGTGAGATCAAGTGAGTTGAATGCCTAGCTAGAGGCCGCTTCAGTTCAAGTGGAATTAATGATATTAATCCACAGCTTACTCTTGACTGAACCCGTAGGGTCACACAAATAGTACGTAAACGGATCAAGTATTTAATGGCATTAAATACTCTATCTATGGATATTCGGAATCGACGGATCTTGGTTTCAGTGGGAGCTGAGATCGTCATAAGCAAGAAATGAATACTCCGGAAACGATGATATTGCCGGAAACGGAAATATGGATCGTATCGGAAATATAAATATTATCCAAGTCGTAGATGTTGCCGGAAACAGAAACATGGTACGTATCGGAAAATATTATCGGAAATGGAAATATTGCCGGAATCGGAAATATTGTCGGAAACGGAAATATTGTCAGAATCGGAAATATTATCGGAATCGGAAAATAATTCCGAAAACGGAAATATTAAATATTTGTTCGAAACGGAAATTAATTCCGGAATCGGAAATATTAAATATTGTTCGTATCGGAAATGAATTCCGGAATCGGGAATTTAATCGGAAGCAAATCGTACGAATTAGCATCGGACGAGGCCCGCTAGACGAAGGCCCAGCACGAAGCCAGGCCATCGCCCAACGAGCCGCACGCAGCAACGCACGCCTCGACCAGGCCCAGTGCAAGGCCAGACCCA
Organism: Spinacia oleracea; assembly: GCF_020520425.1. NCBI lineage: Eukaryota > Viridiplantae > Streptophyta > Magnoliopsida > Caryophyllales > Amaranthaceae > Spinacia > Spinacia oleracea. The sequence goes on from NC_079492.1 coordinate 124,857,128, forward strand.
GCCAAGGGCGCGCGCGCGCGCAGCACCGCACATGGCCTGTGCGTCTGTCGTGGGCCGCAAGGCCTGCGCGGGTGCACGGCTTGTACGATGCGTGTGCGGGAAATCCTAATCCTATTAGGATTTGTGCAAAGATTAAAATTCTAATCCTATTAGATATGCTTTGTTATTTAGAGTCCTAATAAAGTTCTAATTAGCAAATCCACATCCTAGTAGGATTACAATTCCTTTTCCATACTCCTATAAATAAGTGCCTAGGGTCATAATTTATGGGTACGATTGAAGTATTCAAAGGGTAAGTTTTTGAAAGAAAATTCAGCCACTCTCTTGCACTAATAGCCGAAAATTCCTAAGCACCTTAAGGGCGATTCTAGTTGGTCAATCTTGAGGCGGATCCGGACGTACTGTGGACTATCTACGGAGGGACGACACTTGGAGTCCTAAAGACTTGTTCTTGTTCGGTTCGGGCGCAGCTAGGGAAGGCACGCTACAAAGTGTATGCATCTATACTATGCTAAATGATTATGTGTAAATAATATGCTTTCCTGGCTTTATGGTTTTTCCGCATGATTTATGTATTGTCATATGTATCATAACCTAACACTTTTGTGGGTCTTAGCGGGTGCCAGGATGGAGGTGGGCATGGTTTGGTGAGGAGTTCTCTGATCACTCACTTGCGGGATCGTCATTGTTGCACTGGTGTGCGGGATGTAACCCGTCATTCCCTTACTACCAATTTGCAGGTTTTTTCTACGGCTGCGGTGACCTTTCTTCGTATGGGAATTTGGCTATGTGGAGATTGTTTCAAAACACATACTCATCGTACTAGGTGTCGACATGGCAGTGGTTCTAGTACTGTTTTTGTGGACCCACCTGATTCTGGGGATGGTATTATTTGTTTTATTCTCTACGGTATTCAAAAACCACAAGCTCCTACTTCCGAGCTGTCTTCTTCTGATGCGCCTTGAGAACATCATTTTTCTTTTGATGTTGCTCTACTAGACACTTTATTGTCTAAGCGGTTGCGTTCTGTGAAATCCATCCCTCCCAAATGTCGTTTGGGTTTTTCGCGAGTTCTAAAAGGGGCGCTTGATAAGGTGATTTGCAGACCAGATGACATTGCTTGTTGGGTTCAGTTGCTCGTGTTACCTCTTTGTGTCCTCAAGACTTTTTCTCCGCGAAGTAATCGTGAGTGTTCCTCCGATGTTAGGCGGCGACGACACGAAGAGTGTATCATCTCTGCTATTCGTTCTTGGGGTGAGCCTGGTGGTTCTGAGCAACTTCTCATAGACACATTGGCTAGCGTGTCTCCCCCTCTATTGGATGTTGACGAAGACCATGATTTGGCGGGGCGTAATATTAAGCAATGCAAGAGAAAGATTTCTGACGGTCACTACACTGCTGCCGTTAGAGTTCTTTCGTCCTCAGGTCTTGCCCCTTACAGTGATGCTACTCTTGCATATTTGCAAGCAAAACACCCTTCCTTTCCGGTCCCTACCTTACCGGATATCCCTGTTGATAATCACCTTACTGCTTCCTCCGATGTTGTGTTGGAGCAGATTAGGGGCTTTCCGTGTGGTACTTCGTGCGGTAGAGATGGCTTGCATGCTCAACACCTTTTGGATTACTTGGGTGGTGCTGCTGTAGCTGTTTCTGATGAGTTGGTGGATGCTATTACTCAGGCAGTTAATCTCTTTCTTGCTGGAAAGTGTCCTGCTGAGCTTGGAGGATATATTGCTAGTGCTCCTCTTACGCCACTTGTTAAGCCTGGTGGTGGTATTCGGCCTATTGCTATGGGCACTATTTGGAGGCGCCTTGTTTCTAAGGTCGGGGCTGCTTTGATTGGTCCGCGTTTAGGAAACTACTTGGGAGGGCTTCAGTTTGGAGTTGGGGTTCCAGCAGGTGGTGAGGCCATTCTCCATGCTGTCAATCATTTGGTTGAGGCTCGTGGGGCCGATGTTGGCCTCTCTATGTTATTGGTGGATTTTCAGAATGCGTTCAATTTAGTTGATCGATCGGCTTTGTTGCGTGAGGTTCGGCTACATTATCCTGCTCTTTCGCGTTGGATTGAATTCTGCTACTCTTCTCCAGCGCGGTTGTATTATGGGGAGCATATCTTGTGGTCTTGTCAAGGTGTGCAGCAAGGGGATCCTCTCGGCCCTTTGCTTTTTTTCTCTGGTTCTACATCCATTGGTGTGTCGAATCAGAGACTCTTTTGATCTATCTCTTCAGGCTTGGTACTTGAACGATGGCACTATCGTTGGTGACACTTTGGTGGTTGGAAAGGTCTTGGAGTTGATTTTAGAGGAGGGTCCTCATTTAGGTCTCCATGTTAATGTTGAGAAGACAGAGGTTTTCTGGCCTACGGAGGACCCACGCAGTCGTCTAGAGGGTGTCTTTCCTCCGGATATTGCTCGTCCTGCGCTTGGTGTTAAGTTGCTTGGTGGTCCAGTCAGTACGGATTCCTCTTTTTGTAAGGAGTTGGTTTCGCAGCGTGTGTCGAAGACTGTTGTGTTGATGGATGTTGTAGATAAGCTTAATGATCCCCAGTGTGAGTTGTTGCTTCTTCGTGCGTGTACTGGAGTTTCTAAACTCTACTTTGCTATGCACTTGTCCACCTCATCTTTTTGAAGCGGCCCAATTATCTTTTGATGTGGCTCTTCGGGCTTCTTTAGAGCGTATCGTGACTTCTTCGGGAGCTGGGTTTGGTGACTGACAATGGCGTCTTGGCACCTTGCCTTTTTCTTATGGAGGATTGGGTGTTTATTCAGCTGGTGATGTTCGACATTATGCTTTTCTTGCATCCCGTTTGCAGTCTTCTGGTTTGCAGGATTCTTGCTTCTTCGGCTTTCAGGTGTTGATGGTCCGGGGCCGGCCTTTGATGATGCTCTTGGTCTTTTCAATAGGACCGTGGAGACTGACCTTATTAGTAGCCCGAATGAGATCGCTGCCCCCACACTCATGAAGAAATTGGCAGACATATATTTCACGAAGGTTACTGCTGATGCGGAATCCGCCTACTCCTTATCTTCACGTCAAGTTGCCCTATGGAAATCACAGCAGGGGGATCACTCCTCAGCTTGGTTGCGGGCAGTCCCGATCTCGGGTTTAGGCCAGACTATGAACGGTAAGACTTATCATTCGGTTCTTTGCTATCGGTTTGGTATTCCGTTGTTCTCTGATTCGACGTCGTGTTCTGCTTGCTCTCGGGTTTTCGATGGGGACATTTATGGGGATCATGCCGTGTCTTGTGCTGGGATTGTGGGTATTAAACATCGACATAATGTTGTTCGTGATACCCTTTTGGATATTTGCTATCGGTCGGGGATTTCTGCTCGCAAGGAGGTTGATGTTGGGCTGACTAGTGAGAGCGACGGAGCTCTTCGTCCTGCAGATATATTGCTTTATTCATGGGATGACGGTCTAGATGTGTGTGTTGACTTGACTGGGTCTTCCCCTATGACGCAATCTGGGTTGTCAGGCTTCGTTCCGGGTCGGGTTGTGGCGGTTGCAGCGCAGCGGAAGCAGGATAAGTATGCGGCGCGTTGTAAGGTTTTGGGTTACGGTTTCTTTCCTTTTTCCTTCTCTTCTTTAGGGGAATTAGATAAAGGGGTTGTCTCGTTGCTGAAGCGGGTTCAGACGTACTCCAGGGCTCAAGACATTGGGGCGCGGGCAGCTGCCCACATTTTCAGCAGGATCGGGTTCGCCATAGCTAGAGGAGTGGGGGCCCAAATTGTATCTCGGCTCCCCTCCAACTTCTTGTAGTTCTCTTGATCTTTGTAGCTTGTTAGGCTTGTAATGTTTTGGTGTTTTCCCATAATAATAATAATAATAATAATAATAATAATAATAATAATAATAATAATAATAATAATAATAATAATAATAATAATAATAATAATAATAATAATAATAATAATAATAATAATAATAATAATAATAATAATAATAATAATAATAATAATAATAATAATAATAATAATAATAATAATAATAATAATAATAATAATAATAATAATAATAATAATAATAATAATAATAATAATAATAATAATAATAATAATACTGTAAACACCTAAACCGTGTCTCCCCATTGGGATGATGACGATCCCATTATCCTTATTAGGTGGTTGGAACAACTCCGTGCGGAAGTACCAATTGCTAAGAATACATTCCAAAATTCAAGAGCCAAAGTCCAATCTCCGAGGCCGTTCCCATTCCGGAACTTGGTACAAAATACAATTTACAAAAATCAATTTCAAAATCCAAGTAAAATCTTGCCCAATGGAATATCCCATTGGTTTTACAAGGCCTTTTCCAGTCAAAATGAGACTAAGCAATCCCAATTCGAGCGCCGACCCACAAAACCGAGCAAGCCGGGCCTCGTCCCGTAAAACGGAATTCAAAAACCCGAAACGGCTTGTTTTTAGACGCAAACCAAGCCTTAATCATCAAGCAAACACTACGTGCCAACTTCGTACAATTCGTACAAAGGTACACCATTACAAGCCAAAATACAAGGATGGCATATTCGTCCTTGTTTGGCAGCTTCTGCGCCACGTCAGCAGCGCTTGGCGCTGGTTGCTGCGCTGGACGATGGCATCAGCTGGCGTTTAGCTACAAATCTTCCTATTTATACCCCCTAATTATGAGCATTTAGGGAGGGCAAATCGAAAACACAACGTCGTAATACAAAAATTGCCACTCAAAGCAAAATACAAAAACTCTCCAAAAATCTCATACAATTTCAAAGTTCTAAGCAATTGGGAGCTCTAAAAGGAATTCTAGCCTAAACCTAACTAGGTATTTCCGAATCCCAACCTAATCTACAATGTTTTCATGATTTCTATTTCAAAATGATTAGTAAGATGGACACTTTTATTATTAAAAGTGTCACTTACAACAATCATAAACTTTTGCAAAATTCTCACTTTATGTGATTCAAATACAAAATTTCAAGATTCAATGATGTTTAAGGTTGTTTGTAATCACTTCCTTAAACTAGAATCATCTTCAAAATATGGAGTAATCAAAGGTGAGGCCTTTCTAATGTTTAAAGGTCCAATCTTTGAGATTCAAGACTCCATTTTTCAATATACAAGTTCAAGTTTCCAAATTTCAAGATTCAATGATGTTTAGGATTGTTTGTAATCACTTCCCTAAACTAGGATTATTTCAAAATATGAAGTAATTAAAGATGAAGCCTTTTCAACATTAAAAGGTCCAATCTTTGAGATTCAAGACTCCATTTTTCAATATACAAGTTCAACATTTCAAGTTCAATATTTCAAGTTCAACATTTCAAGTTCTATATTTCAAGTTCAATATTTCTATATTCAAAATCCAAGACACTTTAGGTCGAGCAACTTGACGTAAAGTAGAGATTTTTGCTTTGAATCCGTGTCGGACGCACTTATTCTTAAGGAGTCGTTTGGCGTTCGGATCTCATGTGCTAATGTTCAAGTTCAATATCGCACTTCAATATTGCAATTTCAATAATGCCTTTCAATTATGCACTTTCAATTATGCAATTTTAATAACGTCTTTCAATTATGCAATTTCAATTCCGCACTTTCAATTACGCAACTTTACTTGCCTAGTCCTAGTCCATTTCTAGGTGGTCTTGTACTTTACTAATTTTGCACTCATTTGTTATTGTGATGTTGCTCTACTTGTTTATTGCTTTCATCACCTCACATGCTAAATACAAAATACAAGGTTACACCACGCTTAACGAAGATAATTTCTTGGACAAACCGATCTTAGGTTCCCTTAAATTAACTTTAAAGCAAAGTGACCACGATACAAAGTAGAAATTCTATTTGTTCTAAATTCAAACCCACATAGTCTAAACTAGGGTATTTTCGAAAATGTTGTGCCACACATTTGAATTATTTCTAAAGCTCGCGGAATAAGCATCTCGTTCCCTTGCCCGGATCTCACCCATCCGTTTCTAAGATTCATTGCCTTATCCTAATCGAGTCACTTTTTTGTCTTTCCAAACGGGACCCTTAAAAATGTTTGGTGGCGACTCCTACAAAATCCAAAATACAAAGGTTTCTAAAAACCGCCCTCGTAGGGAAAATGCACTACGGGAAAAAGTACGAAAAAAAACCCCTACAAATACTTATTATAATAATAATAATTATTATTATTACGTACTTATTATTTATATTTATATTTAATTTACCATATATAACAAATTATTTATTATTAATTACTATAAATTATTAATTATCATTTATTATTATTTTTAGTAATTAATTACAGATTATTAATTATTAATTATTTAATTATTTATTATTTAGTTGTTAATTAATTATTATTTAGTTATTAATTAATATTTATTATTATTATTATTTTGTAATTAACTAGAGATTATTCTGTTAAGTTAAGTTAAATTTAGTTAAGTTCAGTTCAGTTCAGGAGCATTCAGTTCAGTTCAATTCAATTCAGTTCAATTCAGTTCAGTTTAGTTCAACTCTAAAGAACAGGGTCTTATATATGGATAAATAAGAATAATTGCCATGCATTGACAAATTAAATACAATAAAAATATGGAAATCCCATTAATCAATCCACAATTTACCTCCAAAAGTCAATCAACTTCCTCTGTAATTACTTTTTGATTTATTTTTGCACGCATTACGTGCATAAAAAACTAATTGTCAAATATGAAAAAGTAATATTTCCTAAAAAGACACATGTTGATATAGCAACGTTTTCATCGTCCCCAGATAAGGGCTAAATTGAAGACCGATTGATAATGGCGTCTTCTCCTTTGTTCATATCTACATATGTAGTTGTGTTTTTGCCCTTCAAAAATTCAGAGTACCATCTTTGAGACAATTTAGGTTGTCTTGTTAAATTTGGACTATTAAAATCCACATAGTATAGACCAAAGGTAGACTTGAAGCCGTATGATAGTTCATATACGTCCATAAATGACCATACAAAGTACCCTCTTGTATCGGACCCATTTCTGCGATATAGAGAAAAAATAATTATGTAAAGGCTTAAATGAATAAGTTTATATGTTTTACAATGATAATCGTGGTCATCACAATTAACAACATAAATTAAAAGGGCCTATGTGTAGAAAAAAATAATTTGGAGTACCATCTATAGTATGAATTTGGTGAGCCATAAAAATGAACATTGTTTATTTGGTGCAAATGCGGTATAAAGACCATATGAATTACAAATGGAAAGGAGGATTCGAATCTGATTTTTTTTTTTCAAATGGACATTGTTTATATGTTGGCCACTAAAGGCCTGCTAAACCGCCAATATTGTCTTTATTGTCTAACTCGATTAAGTACCAAAAAGTTAATTTACAAGTTTGTTAATGAAAAATTGGTTCGGATCAAGGAAACAGACCAGATCGGACTGGATCGACTTTGAAACGAAACGGGTTACAGACAACCGAACCCTTCTCCAGGTCGGAAAATATTGTTTTTCGGTTTCCCATCAGGTCTAGTCCAAAATAAAGTGGTTGTACTATTGCATTCGTTACATGCAATGACTGGTTTGGATGGACACCCTGGTGGAGTACAAAACCTTTGGTAAAAAACGTACTTTTTAATGTATTTTTTCACATGGGTTTCTCAAATTATTACAAGTAATAGGAGGGCGGCGTGCCCCATATCAGAGATCTATTTAGCAAATACATCTCACCCCACTAAACGACAAAATAGGGATAAGACAAGTATTAAAACAGATGCCATTTTTCAAATAACAAATGTCATTTTTAAAAAACAGATGCCAATTTGGATAAATTGATGCCATTTTTCAAAAACAGATGCCACTTTTCATAAACGGATATCATTTGCCAAAGAATTTGATTTTGTCCTTTAGCGTTTGTCTTTAGCCTATTTTGTCGTTTAGTAGGGTGATATGTTTTTGTAAAAACATATCTGAAATGAATTTATACTTCCTCACAAGTAATACTCCACCTAGAGCTGTAAAAAATTAACCCGACCCGAGAAACCGACCTGAACCGACCTGTATTTTTAAGGACCCGGACCCGACCCGAGACCCGGAATTTTGTTAAAATAGGAAACCTGTAACCCGACCGTATCAAACCCGTTAAAACCGATGACCGATTTCGACCCGTTAATGCATGACCCGGACCCGAACCTGACACCCGACCGAAATATAACCGATAACAAAAATGAGTCAGCTTACCCGACCGAAAATGACCCGAACCCGATTCAACACCCGACCCGATGTCAACCCGAAACCGATTATAACCCGATGAAACTTGTTACTGACTCAATTTGTGACAACTCATTACCTGTATTTACGCGACCTTTTGACAACCCGATTTGTCATTGACCTAACTAAATAATAACTTAAATCAAGTTAATATTATTTTTTATAATTACCTAATCTAGAACAAGTGAAAAGCGTTAAACCAAATTTAACCAAATTTATAAAAGTTAATTATAAGGTTAAAACTTGACTAGACCTGATAGGTATCGTACCCGGTCTTAACCCCTATCCGATGGTGAACCCGACTTGAATTTTAACGGACCCGATAATTATCCGATCCAAACTTGACCCGACTCGTTAAGACCCGAACCCGTAATTGTACCCGACTAGAAAAAGACCCGACCCGAACCCGAACCGAACCCGACCTATACCGAAATGGAAAAATAACCGACATGACCCGACAAATTTTCAACTTGACCGAACCCGACCTGAACCCGACCTACACCCGATGATAAATTGACCCGGCACGACCCGACCAGATCTTGATCCGTGACCCGAGATGACTAGACCCGGACCCGACTCGAATAACCGTTTTAACAGCTCTAAATCTCTTACCTTCACAAGGTTAGATTTTTATGTATTTTTTCACATGGATTTCTTAAATTATTTGTTAACTTAAATACAAGTATGTAGGGGTAGGAGTGAAAAATTGTGACATGTTGTACATTTATCGTCATTTTGATTTGATTGGTGATTTAATAGTATTAGTTATGGTATTTTCGAAATCCCAATTTTGTAGGCTCTCTGCCTATCTCCCTGTAAAAGACAACTGCGCTCCATTACCATATTCAGCTAGAGAAGCCTCTTCTTCTTTTTTTTCTGGAATTTTAATTATATTTTTCATCTTTTTGTTACCTAAATTACTTTTACATATTCCGCAGCTTTCCTGATATTATTTGTTCATTTCTAGGAAAATGAATCGCCTGCTATCTCGCCAATCTAAGTTTATTTTGTTTGAGTTTCATTCTTTTTTTTTTCTTCTAGATATCGTTTTCTGGATATGATCGGGTTTCGGGTTTGCAACTTATGGGACTTAATTGATAGTTCATGTGGTAATCAAAACTAATTGATAATGAGAATAGAATATGTAAAATCTATACTATTATTAAATCTCCAAGGCAAGGAATGTAACATGTGACCTCTCATTTGTTAGTCACATATTTTAACCACTACGCCACAATTCATTTTGTTGTTTTTTGTACGTGCACAATTATATTAAGTCAATATAATGAGAAAAATGATCTGAATCATTTATTAATAGTTCGATCACATCACTAATTAGTCATTACTTTTACGAGTTAGTAATTAAGACATGTTAAAATTCATTAAAGCATAAGCAAGATATATTATAATGTAACAAATTACATTAGACTCAAAACGAGTTATATAATAATCTAATTAATTCATTTTTCTACTATTCGGGGCATCGCCCGGGGTACTAACTAGTTATATTACAAATATCATGAACTGATTTAGATTGTGTAAATATCAATGGGCTATTGATTAGATTTTTTGTTTACAACAATGCAAAGTGGTGGCACACTACAAGAATTTGTATCTTTAACGACAACCTAATAACGACGGGTCAAAAAATCCCGTCGCAAAAGCATTTTGCTGGCTTTTGCGACGGGGATAACAACCAAACAAAGACGGGAACAACCGTCGCAAATGTCTTTTACGACGGGTTAACGACGGGATTTTCCATTAACGACGGCCCCCTTTTATGACGGGTTCGCGATATGAGATCCCGTCGTTAATCAACGATTATTAACCTTTAGCGACGGGATTTTTCATCGTTAATGGTACACTTTCTTGTAGTCAGTTGCTCCACTAGCCACACATTAATAAGAGAAAATGGTTGATGAGATAGACTTTCTCTTTTGTTTATTTATTTATTTATTTCAATAAAACATTTTTAAATCATATATACCAAACTATATATAAATAAATAATGCTTATTTTGTATCAAAGGAAGATTATTTTGGTGATTAAGATAATAAAATATAATTATCCTTTAATTAAAAGCTGCTATTACATACTATTACCACCCTTAAAATAAATTTCGTCATCGGAATTTAAAAACAAAAATCCTTAGATCATTTGAAAACTAATAAATCTTATAAAATAATTTTTTTTTACAATAAACATCACAAAGCAATACCACTTTTTCCCTAATACACAATATCTCAAAAAGAAAATACTAACTCAAAGGAACTCAAACTGAATATCCTAAATAAATTACCAACTCAAATCTCAAATAAATATAACTTAAGCATTCTAAATTCTTATCTCAATTTCCTAAGCTCTGCTATCTCAAATGACAACTCATGTTCTCAAATTCCTATTCTCATTCCTTCACATCTGACATCCTCAAATACCAAAATAAATCCCAAAGATCTTTTCCCCCTCTATGTAGCCATCTAATGACTCGACATACAGTCGCAACAAAGTTGAATGGAGAGAGGGGGGAAGCAATGGAGCGCATGTTAACGAAAACGGGTTGAGTAGAATCTCTACTCTATTCGATCTTTATGTAAATTGTTCTCTTCCTATCAACTTTTCTTTACGACAGTCAATTAATTGAATTTTTTCAATGTAATTTTATAGTTTGATTTTTGTTTATGATAGTTTTTATTATGATGATTATAGTGTTTTGGTTGTAACTTCTACCAAAAGTACAATACTTCTTATCAAATTCTTTCACAAGTTGGTTACGAAGTATATATAGTTGTTTATTCATCCAAAAATAATACGGAGCATATACTTGGTTGTTTGAATTGTAATTCTTATTTCTATGTTTTAGATTTAATGTTCACATTTTGTAATGCAATATTGAAGAAAACATATTATATGCGAGAATACACTCTTGGACGTAGAGAAGGAAAAATTAATCGAGATACCAATTTATATACCAATACTTTCACAATACACATGCCCCTGATTACTATATTAAAGAAAATCTAAGCTAATTAGGATCATTCGTTAATGTTGAAAACTTCATCCAAATGTTGTAAGAGGGGATTCATTTATATACTTCGTATGAAGTTTTTTCTTTAGATGATCGAATTTTGTAAACAATTTTTCTTGCTTATTATTTGTGGTGATTAATTGTAATAATAACACAATTTTGATTTTTTTATATTTATTATCTCACACGCATTGCGTTCATATAAGACTAGTTATGATAGATTGAAAGGATCTATTCCCTCATTCCTTTATGATTTCTCCATAGAGCAAAATTCAATTTATTAAACTTGTGAAAAAAAGGGTTTATTCAATCTTCAATAAAAATTGTGCACGTGAATGGGTAAATAAAGTGGGACAATAATAAAAGATATAAATAGATAGAGCAATAGTGAAAAAAACATTTCAAAAGAGGTATGTGCAAAATCAAAAGAACGCCTCAAACGACAAATGAGGCAATCCGAAAGCACAAATTTTTATTTATAATGGGTGTACAATAAATATTGTACATCGGAGTAAAAGTTGACTCAAAATGCTTAAAAGTTACCTTTATATAGGTAAAAGTTATCTATTTTTTAATGATAAATTTTTTCATTTGAATAAAAATTATTTCTTCAAAATCACTAATAATGTATAAATTAATCATTTAACCCTTTAAAATGTTTATCTATCAACTTTTTAATTTTTATAATATAAAAGTTACAGAAAAATAAGTTAAAGTTACAAAAAAATGCATAAAAGTTATCTTGGTGTACAATAAATTTATTGTACACCTTGTGCGCGCAAGACTTTTTGATCCAAAAGAAGCGGAGGAAGTAGTAGCCTTACCTCACAGCACTAAGCAGACTCCCAATATGGGATTGTAAGTATTCAACCCTAAATTGATCATTAGTGGCTGTACTATGTTTTGCCACTTGACCTGCAACCAAGTTCCATTTAAACATTAATGTCTAATTAAAACTTAATAGTCTACAAAAAATTAAAAATTAAAAGAAATTAGGAAGTAAGAGGATAAACCATTTTCATGAATAAAGATTAGAGGATTTTGATAAACATCCTTGAAATACTCCAATACTCGCTCTAAGCCCCATGGTTCATTAGGAAACATAAACTAGGAGATCGATCACGATAATTAAAATGTTAGTGGATATAAATAATTCTCGAATGTACAAGTAACGTATGTATAATCGAAATATATACTTGATTGAAATATTTGAACCTCTCACCTCTTCGGGCAATGCACTTGGATCTGAATCTGTAATATAAAATGTTATATTAGTATTTCATATGAAAATCTACATAAGAAATTTGTAATGTAAAGCACAATTTTAACAATTTTATGATAATGATTTAAGGAAAAATGAGTAGCTTTTTTTATTTTGCCGTGGAAAAGCATCACTAAAGATCCACACGTCGTTTTAAATTCAGTAACATTTATACTGCAATTTAGGAAATCTAAAACGTTATTCATGTCATGTGTCATGCTGATTAATCTAGGATTAAAAACACTTCACATTACTTATTTAACAAGTATATGTATTACACATTATGTAAAAAATGAGCTTATATAAATATTTGAATTCGAGACCAAAATGTGTTGAACAAAATATTTGTATGTTTTTCTTTCTTACTTCACATAAATAAACTAATTTGAAAAAGACGAGTGTTTAATGTTACTCCGTACTATTTTTTTTTTACCTATGTACGATAGTAGTAATTATATAAAATAATTAAAAAAAAATTCACATAACTCAGCAACTTTAATTTTGTGATTTTTTGAAATCTCCATTTTTATATGCAACACACAGTAAAATATTCCGTTACGAACTTCTGTTTTTCTATTTTTTTTGTAAAAGTCGAAGATTCTTAAGTTAAGGCTATAATAATAGAAATTCAAGACTAATAGTAGAAATTCAAAGGCACCTCTCAAATCACTCACTAGCACTAGTGGAAAAAGGCTTATTTGCATCCCCGCATTTGCCACGCCATTCTGAACATGTGACGCAAATGACAAATTTTAGCATAAAATTTAGTCATTTGCGTCGCAGCTTTGTTAAACTGCGACGCAAATGACTCTAGGATGCCCCCCAGAGTCATTTGCGTCGCAGATTAACAAAGCTGCGACGCAATTAACTCAATCAAGTGCGTCGCAGCTTTGTTAAACTGCGACGCAAATGACTCTGGGGGGCATCCTAGAGTCATTTGCGTCGCAGTTTAACAAAGCTGCGACGCAAATGTGTTTTGATTTTTTTTTTTCGAATTCGCGCTCAGCTTAATTGCTTAGGAACATTCTGACTTAGGTTAATATTGCTCGACACTGCTTCCCTCCCAAACCAAACCAACACCAACACTAGCTGCGTTGTTCTCACCGGCGGCTTCACCGGCGGCTTCACCCTGTTCACTGCCGTCGTCGGTGCTTCACTGCCGTCGTCGTTGCTTCACTGCCGCTCACGGCCAAGGAAGTCCTCCTGCTCCCTCTTCTCTGTCGCTGTCACAAACTGCCGCCGCGGTGTTGCACAGTGTTGCCGCGGCACAGCCGCCCCTGCACACTTCCCATACTACCACCGCCCCCTGCACCACCGCCCCCTGCACGTCCCGTTGCTCTCACATCTCTCCTCTCTTCAATAATTAATTAGGTATTATTTACATTTAAGATTGAATTTTAATTGAATTTTAATTGTGCATTTTAATTATAATTCTGGATATTTTGATTGGAATTTTAATTGTACATTTTAGTTGAATTTTAAGATTGAATATATTATGATTGTGGATATTATTTAATTGAATTTTAATTGTGCACATTTAAGATTTAGGTTTTGTTGAATTTTAATTGTAGTTTTTGATGAATTGTAATAGGTTATTATAATAGTTGGTTTTGTTGAATTTATTTGTTTATTACATTTAGGTTTTATTGAATTAAGGTTATGAAATGAAATTCGGGTTTGTGAATTTGTGATGTGAAATGAATTGTACTATGGGAACTTGTTATTAGTTAATTTGTAGATTAGTTAAAAGTTGGGTTCGAAAATGTCATTTTTGCTTAAATATGTACTATAACGACCCAATTACCCTTAAATGTGGAATAATAGATTAGTACGAGGCTTAGAAAGTTATAACTATGCATATGAGACATGTAATAAGTTTGAAAACATTCCTTAGGTTGTTTGGTTCAAAGTTGGGTTCGAAAATGTCATTTTTGCCTAAATATGTACTATAACGACCCAATTACCCTTAAATGTGGAATAATAGATTAGTACGAGGCTTAGAAAGTTATAACTATGCATATGAGACATGTAATAAGTTTGAAAACATTCCTTAGGTTGTTTGGTTCAAAGTTGGGTTCGAAAATGTCATTTTTGCCTAAATATGTACTATAACGACCCAATTACCCTTAAATGTGGAATAATAGATTAGTACGAGGCTTAGAAAGTTATAACTATGCATATGAGACATGTAATAAGTTTGAAAACATTCCTTAGGTTGTTTGGTTCAAAGTTGGGTTCGAAAATGTCATTTTTGCCTAAATATGTACTATAACGACCCAATTACCCTTAAATGTGGAATAATAGATTAGTACGAGGCTTAGAAAGTTATAACTATGCATATGAGACATGTAATAAGTTTGAAAACATTCCTTAGGTTGTTTGGTTCAAAGTTGGGTTCGAAAATGTCATTTTTGCCTAAATATGTACTATAACGACCCAATTACCCTTAAATGTGGAATAATAGATTAGTACGAGGCTTAGAAAGTTATAACTATGCATATGAGACATGTAATAAGTTTGAAAACATTCCTTAGGTTGTTTGGTTCAAAGTTGGGTTCGAAAATGTCATTTTTGCCTAAATATGTACTATAACGACCCAATTACCCTTAAATGTGGAATAATAGATTAGTACGAGGCTTAGAAAGTTATAACTATGCATATGAGACATGTAATAAGTTTGAAAACATTCCTTAGGTTGTTTGGTTCAAAGTTGGGTTCGAAAATGTCATTTTTGCCTAAATATGTACTATAACGACCCAATTACCCTTAAATGTGGAATAATAGATTAGTACGAGGCTTAGAAAGTTATAACTATGCATATGAGACATGTAATAAGTTTGAAAACATTCCTTAGGTTGTTTGGTTCAAAGTTGGGTTCGAAAATGTCATTTTTGCCTAAATATGTACTATAACGACCCAATTACCCTTAAATGTGGAATAATAGATTAGTACGAGGCTTAGAAAGTTATAACTATGCATATGAGACATGTAATAAGTTTGAAAACATTCCTTAGGTTGTTTGGTTCAAAGTTGGGTTCGAAAATGTCATTTTTGCCTAAATATGTACTATAACGACCCAATTACCCTTAAATGTGGAATAATAGATTAGTACGAGGCTTAGAAAGTTATAACTATGCATATGAGACATGTAATAAGTTTGAAAACATTCCTTAGGTTGTTTGGTTCAAAGTTGGGTTCGAAAATGACATTTTTGCCTAAATATGTACTATAACGACCCAATTACCCTTAAATGTTGAATAATAGATTAGTACGAGGCTTAGAAAATTATAACTATGCATATGAGACATGTAATAAGTTTGAAAACATTCCTTAGGTTGTTTGGTTCAAAGTTGGGTTCGAAAATGTCATTTTTGCCTAAAAATGACCTAGGAAAACGTCATTTTATGGGTTAGAATCGAAATAATGACAGCATGCATGATTGATGGTGTCTTTCATGGGTTTCGATCTGTTCCAAAATGTTGCAAAGTTCTGATCAGTTCTGTGCACTGATCTGCACAGTTCTGATCTGAGCTGTGCAGATCAGTGCACAGAACTGGTCAGTTCTGATCAGTTCTGTGCACTGATCTGCACAGCTCAGATCAGAACTGTGCAGATCAGTGCACAGAACTGATCAGTTCTGTGCAGATCAGTGCACAGAACTGATCAGAACTGATCAGTTCTGTGCACTGATCTGCACAGCTCAGATCAGAACTGTGCAGATCAGTGCACAGAACTGATCAGAACTGACCAGTTCTGTGCACTGATCTGCACAGTTCTGATCTAAGCTGTGCAGATCAGTGCACAGAACTGGTCAGTTCTGATCAGTTCTGTGCACTGATCTGCACAGTTCTGATCTGAGCTGTGCAGATCAGTGCACAGAACTGGTCAGCTCTGATCAGTTCTGTGCACTGATCTGCACAGTTCTGATCTGAGCTGTGCAGATCAGTGCACAGAACTGGTCAGCTCTGATCAGTTCTGTGCACTGATCTGCACAGTTCTGATCTGAGCTGTGCAGATCAGTGCACAGAACTGGTCAGTTCTTTATTTTTATTTTAAAATCCTGCTTTTGAAGGTATGTAATTTTGATGATTTTCCAATGCAGTAGCGTCAGGCATGGATGAAGATCAACACGCAAATTCAGGTCCTTCTAACAAATCACCAAATCAAGTGCCCCAAAAGCAAAAAAAAAAGCCAAGAGGCCCTACAAAAGGAATAAAATCCATGCCCGGGGTTCCAAGAATAATTGAATGGGATCACTTGGACCGACCCACAGGGAAATGGGCAACGGATTACAAGAATCACATTGGCGAGATAAGTCGCGCAAAGGTTTCAATATTGATCAGAACCTGGGAAGATGTTTCACAAGGAATAAAAGACACTTTGTGGGAAGACGTCAAGGTAACCGGTTTTATTTTGGAAATTCAGTTGTACATATCTACGTGTCTTTTTCATGTGCTAAAAGACTTTCTTGTTCCTTTTCTTTTTCTTTCATTTAGAGAGAATTTCATATCACAGATGAAACTAAGAAAGAAGTTGTCTTAAAGAGTTGTGATAAGCGTTGGAGGGAATTCAAATCAAGATTGACGACTGGTTGGATCCGGGGTACAAGAAAAAGGCCAAAAGATGAAAAGATGCCATATGATTTGTATAGTTATATAACTAAGGATATATGGAAGGAATTTGTGAAGATACGTACCTCCGAAGAAGCTGAGGTATAAAAATTATTCTTATTTAAAGTCTTGTTATAATCTAAGTTTTATTTTGTTGTAATAATTTCTTTTACCCCCCTAAAATTAGAAAATAAGTGAGAAAGCAAGACAAAGTCAA
Source organism: Spinacia oleracea (assembly GCF_020520425.1). Classification (NCBI taxonomy): domain Eukaryota; kingdom Viridiplantae; phylum Streptophyta; class Magnoliopsida; order Caryophyllales; family Amaranthaceae; genus Spinacia; species Spinacia oleracea. The sequence continues at coordinate 124,874,455 of NC_079492.1, forward strand.
TCATTCAACATATATCCTCATCATATGGGACAGAAATCATATGCTGAAATGACAAGTGAATGGCAGAGAAAAGGGTACATTCCCTCAGTTTCTTCGTCATCTGAAGGTTCCTCTGCGTCTACAATTTCTTCAAGTTTGCCGAGTAGGACATGTTTATGGCTTCTTGCAAGATCGGTACCAGATGAGAAAGGAAATCCTTACTTGCCGGATCAGGGCACACAAAAGGTCAAAGAAAATATTGTAAGTTCATTTAACAATTTTGCGTAATGTTGTGATTCCTCTAATTTCATATATGTTCTTAACTATGAAACCAAGTGTTGAACTTTTCTCAAAACCATTTGATTTCATGTAGGATGAATGGAAAAGGAAACAAGATGAAGGGGAATTTGTTCCCAAAAGTGCACGAGATGATGTCTTATCTCGTGCACTTGGTAAGACTAAAGAAGGGAGACCACTAACATTTGGTGGTGGAGTAGGCATCAAAGCTGTGTGGGGGACCGGAGATCGGCGTAGCTTTCGACGGTATGGAGATGCGGAGATGGAGGAAATGGAAGCAAGAGTGACCAAAAGGGTCAAAGATGAGACAATACAAGAGATGAACTCCAAGATGGATGCCATGGTCATGGAGAAATTTATCACATTTGCTAAAGAACTTGGTGTCCAAATACCAAGCCATATGAGGATAGACGCAAATGTTCATAGTAGTTGTCGTTCCGGGGGTTTAGATCCATTTGCCGACATTACGGTATGATAATTTGTGTTTTTCAAGTAATTTGTTTCTAGTTAATTCTATTGAACTTTTCTAACATGTTACATTGTATTTGCGTTATTGTTCAAAATAAATAATAAGGAACCTGTCCCGTGCCATCTATACCTGAACATAGGCTCGGAGAAAGTCTTTGTTGCCTATGGTACCATATGTCCAGAGTTGCTCCTTGATCACCACAACGACGTCACGTCCGATAACGTGAAAGTGAGCGTTGATGATTTTGAGCCCGCGTACAAAGAAGCTCCCGTCCCCGTGCCTTCTCAATATATTAAGAAACTTGCTCAAGCTCATGGTACCTTCACTCAGTGGCCAAAGCATTTGGTGTCGCTTATGAATGAGGAGGTAACTAACATATGCATGATAATTTGAAGTAGAACTATTATACCATGTATGCTCACTAATATGTATATCGTTATTTGAAAATCATACCTCAGGTAAACAAGCCTACAAGTAAAGAGCCTAAAGGGAAAGGGAACAAAGGGAAAGAGATAGTGGTTGGGGGAAGTGGAACAAAAGCGTCCAACACTAAATCAAAAACCTATTTCCTTGAAAATTATAAAGTGCAAAATTTGAGTGGTAAGTGCAATGTGATGAAAACTATGATGTTGGGATTAAAAGAAGGGGAGCACGTTAAGGTACATTGCACTAAAAGGACATTCAATATGGAAAAGGACTTTGAAATTAGTGTCACCGTTGAAGACACCGATCAACTTCTCTCGGGAGCATGGCTCAATATATCAATAATACAAGTTTTTGTTACGTGAGTTACCTAAATTCATATTTTGCCCCTAAATTTGATTTTTATGATTGTCTTAACGTTCTTACACTCTATATTATAGGGCTTTGAGTGAGTTGTGTTTTCACGATGATTGTCACCCCAATAGTATTGGATTCATGTGCCCGGAGATGATCTCGGCCACCATGTTAAAGTCCGATGCAGATCGAATTCTATTGTACATGACGAGGTCCATGAGTGCACTTAGTTCTAAGACATTCATCTTATGTCCATACTACGAAAAGTATGAAAATTACTTTGAACTTCGTTTTTAATTGATTGTTATAAATTTAACCTTTTTTTTTCTAACTACATACGTTTATTGTTTGTATGTAGGAGTCACTGGATGCTTTTAGTTCTTTGCTTGTCTAAACGTGAGGTCTACATATTTGATTCTCAACAGAAGAAGAGAAATTTGATGATTAAGGAGCCACTAAACAAGTAAGTAAAGTATGCATATGAAAATGCCATTTTTGCCTAAATTTTTGCCTAAGGTTCTTTAGTTCAAAGTTGGGTTCGAAAACATCATTTTTGCCTAAAAATGACCTAGGACGACCCAAATAGCCTTGAATGTGAAATAATAGATTGTAAAGGGCCTTAGAAAGTTATAACTATGCATATGAGACGTGTAATAAGTTTGAAAACATTCCTTAGGTTCTTTAGTTCAAAGTTGGGTTCGAAAACATCATTTTTGCCTAAAAATGACCTAGGACGACCCAAATAGCCTTGAATGTGAAATAATAGATTGTAAAGGGCCTTAGAAAGTTATAACTATGCATATGAGACGTGTAATAAGTTTGAAAACATTCCTTAGGTTCTTTGGTTCAAAGTTGGGTTCGAAAACATCATTTTTGCCTAAAAATGACCTAGGACGACCCAAATAGCCTTGAATGTGAAATAATAGATTGTAAAGGGCCTTAGAAAGTTATAACTATGCATATGAGACGTGTAATAAGTTTGAAAACATTCCTTAGGTTCTTTAGTTCAAAGTTGGGTTCGAAAACATCATTTTTGCCTAAAAATGACCTAGGATGACCCAAATAGCCTTGAATGTGAAATAATAGATTGTAAAGGGCCTTAGAAAGTTATAACTATGCATATGAGACGTGTAATAAGTTTGAAAACATTCCTTAGGTTCTTTGGTTCAAAGTTGGGTTCGAAAACATCATTTTTGCCTAAAAATGACCTAGGACGACCCAAATAGCCTTAAATGTGAAATAATAGATTGTAAAGGGCCTTAGAAAGTTATAACTATGCATATGAGACGTGTAATAAGTTTGAAAACATTCCTTAGGTTCTTTGGTTCAAAGTTGGGTTCGAAAACATCATTTTTGCCTAAAAATGACCTAGAACGACCCAATTAGCCTTAAATGTGACTACTACGTATATAATTGCATTTACATGTGTAAATAAAGTATATAATTGCACTTACATGTAAAATATTCTTTGCATTTACATGTGTAAACAAAGTATATATAATTGCATATTTTATCGAATGTGTAGTGCTTTTCGGAGTTACAAGAGACTAGGTGGACAATCTAAGGGAACTAAATTAACATGGATTCCAGCACAGGTATATATATATATAATTAGTTTATTATTTACCTAAGAAATAAGTTTTTCAAAATTATAACATACAATGTGATAGAAATTTTACTTGTGTTATTTATTTTAATGCATTTAGTGTGCTCAACAACCGGGATCACTAGATTGTGGTTACTACGTCATGCGTTTTATGTACGACATAATAATGAATCATAGTAATAGTCAAGATCTTACTAAGGTATGTTCTCATAAACTACGTACTTTATATAATAAATTGAAGTACACAAAACTATTATATTGATCAATCGTTGATAAATTGAATTATTTACACTTTTTTAGGATTTTTCAAGAACATTGCCCTATTCACCGGAGGAGATTAATGAGGTGAAAGATTTTTGGGCAGATTACTTCATGAACAATGTCGAATTTTTAGCTTAATTTGTAATATGAACTTGATCTCTAGCTAGCTACGTACCTTTGTTGTAATAATTTTATGTTTGTTGTAACATGTTGGTTGATCGATCTATGACGAATTTAATTGCCTTTTATTGGGAACGTTAATTACGTTGTAAACTTTAGTGACAGGTATTAATTATAAATGTATTCCCGGTATTGGGAATGAAGCGTCTAATTTCAAAGACGATCATGTCGGAATTTCCAACTAAAATATTAAAAAACGAATATTTTTTTTAAAAAAATAAGTCATTTGCAACGCACGTTAGCTCAATGTGCGAGGCAAATGACTTAATTTTTTGGCGCTAAAATTGTCATTTGCAACGCACATTTAGCTAATGTGCGTTGCAAATGACTTTTCAGCACCATGCCTAAAAAGTTATTTGCGTCGCACATTTAGCTAATGTGCGACGCAAATAACTTTTCAGGCATGGTGCTGAAAAGTCATTTGCAACGCACATTAGCTAAATGTGCGTTGCAAATGAACCTTATTTGCGTCGCACATTTAGCTAATGTGCGTTGCAAATGACTTTCAGCACCATGCCTGAAAAGTTATTTGCGTCGCACATTAGCTAAATGTGCGACGCAAATAAGGTTCATTTGCGTCGCACAAATGTGCGACGCAAATGACTTTTAGTCATTTGCGTCGAGAGCTTTTGCCACGCACGATGTGCGACGCAAATGTGCTTAAAAGTGCGATGCAAATGACCCTTTTTCCACTAGTATAGTAGTATTTAGCTATGCACAAAAAGTTTAGATCATACATGTCCACTTCACTCCAATGTCGGCAAAAAAATCTCTTGGATATTTGGAGAGGCCAGTAGAATAGTCCTTGGTCTCCATGATACTGTAGTAATTAATTCCGATGAAATCAAATGATCCCTTCACTAAATTTGATTCCTTTTCTGTGAAAACAGGAATTCTGCTGCCAACATTTTTCTTCATTATTTCAGGATAGTCACCATATGTCAAAGGATGCATAAACCTAATAAACCAAGGCAAGAGTTAACTTCACGATTCAAATATTAGAATTCTGCGATAACGTGGCCAATCAATTCTTAATAAATATAATCTTAAATTGTACTTACCATCCAATCAAAAAATCGTAGGTTCTTCGAGTCGCAATTATGTTTTCTCTTGTGTTGGTAATGGGACTGAAATGGTAGCTAAGGAGATTCATACCAACAAATCCAAGTTGTTTGGCCTACATCCAATAATTGGGTTAATAACGGATCAAATTAATATCATGCACTAATTTGTTGATAATTGTTGAGGATAACGTAGTTATCCTAGATAATAAAATATCATTTTATATATCAAAGATTAGACGCTAATTAAGTTATTCTAGATGGTAGAGTATCATATGTTTTTTTTTACGTTTATATATCAAAGATTCTACGCTAATTAAGTCAAGCTAGCGCGCATACCTGATATTTTTCCTTATAGAGCTTTACAGCGGACCCATGAGCTAATAATAGAAGGTGAGCAGCAATATATGGCTCAGTTTCGGAGTTTCCTCTACTACAATTTCCAAATGGAGAAGAACACCTTCCTGGGGGATAATTCCCGATATCATAACCACCAAAGACGAAGATATTCGGCTCGTTCAAAGTTGTCCAGTATCGAACCCTATCACCGAATTCTCTAAAACATACATCTACGTATGCTGTGAAGTCTTCTCTGCATGTACATACTTTATTATCCATCACAAAGTACCATTGGCATGAGTGTTTCAATTTTCATAAATCCTAGCTACCTTCGGCACAAAGTTTTTATATTTTCAATTGTCTTAACGTTATTAAGTTATGTAGGGCTTTAAATTATATGAGTCTACGTATATGATTGACATACTACGGTGTGATATGTATTTGGATTCAATATAAAGATATAAATACATACATGATCCTTCGATTCAGGAAAGATTCATAATCATCCACAAGTGCTTGTGGTACATCTATATGCAATAGTGTAACATGAGGCTCGATTCCTGCACGTATATTTCGTTGAGTTTAATTTATTACTCATTCGTTCTATGTAGCGTAACATGTATTACGTACTCCATACTTAATTAGTATTTAAATTGAAAGGTTGTTCAAGTAGAAAAACGTTACCATGTCTGATGAGTTCATTGATGAGGTTGTTGTAGTATCTTAAACCTTTAGGATTAATAGGTCCTCTTCCATCTGAACATATATACGTACAAAACTTAATACAATTGATACTTTTTGTAAATATGTTAGAAAGATATAAAGATTAGTACGTACTTGGAATCAGTCTCGACCAGGAGATAGAAAATCTGTCAAATATTGTGTAATCTCGTATCATTCTCATTAATAACACACGTATATATATAGTACAACTCATTACCTAAACCCTAGATTACATATTAGGTAACATACCATATGTAGGACTCATATTAGGTAACATACCATTTAGGACTCTACAGAATATTCACAATATAATATCTCCTATATTCTATCTTAACATCCCCCTCAAGGTGGAGCATGAAGATCTCGAATGCCCATCTTGTTCAAAAAAAACTCAAATTGCTTCTTCCCCAACGCTTTAGTGACGATATCTGCTAACTGAACCTTCGTCGACACATACGACGGGCTGATGATCGCCTTGTCTCACTCTCATCACTACCCGTTGTCTCATCGACACCTGTCGTTGGTGAGACGACGTCTGATCCACTCGACTGGGTGTATAATGTTGTTGTTCCTCCCTCACAGGCGACGACACCCCTTCGTCGACGCCACTAGTCAACGACACGTCCTCATTGTCACCTGTATGCGACAACATTCCCTCAGTATCACCCGTAGGTGACGACACTCCCTCAGTATCACCCGTAGGTGACGACACTCCCTCAGTATCACCCATATCATATAACATAACTCTATCTCATATGATATTCTATCCTCTAGGATAACTACGTTATCCTTTACTTATCCTTTACTCCCTCCCTCAATCGTAACGGCAGTTTCACGAACGTTGCGATTGGAAACACCATTCTTCAATAAAAAAAATCGAGCAAGAACGCCATTCTTTTCGAACCTGCACTTTTTTTTTTTTTTCTCTCTTGATGAGAACGCCCTTCTTTTCGAACTCACCAATTATCTCAATATGAATACTCGAATTGGACGCGATTCCAAGTACGAGTCTTTTCTCCAACACCAACCTCATCTTCTACCAATTTGCAGCGGAATTATTATATTAATTACGAATCCCGCCGGTGGATTTATTTTTCTAACCCACCGGCAGGGGATAATTTTTTGTAGACGGGTCGTAGGATCTCCCTAAGCTCTTGATACCATGTCAAATATTGTGTAATCTCGTATCATTCTCATTAATAACACACGTATATATATAGTACAACTCATTACCTAAACACTAGATTACATATTAGGTAACATACCATATGTAGGACTCATATTAGGTAACATACCATATTTAGGACTCTACAGAATATTCACAATATAATATCTCCTATATTCTATCTTAACAAAATCGGTATGCGTCCAATCCAGTCTCTGCCATGAGTTGAACATCTTCCTGATATATGTTAATTAAGGGGGATAGTTATGAGACTAATTAGATTAAGTACATTAATTAATCACAATAAGATAGCCATTTTCATATTTTCCTTATCAAAAGTTTGCAATCAAAAGGTCTTGCACACATAAGAATAACTTTTATCCTACCTTTTGTAACTTTTATCCAGCTTTTTTTGTAACTTTTAACATATTTTGAATAACTTTTACATTATGAAAAACAAATTGATGTATAAACTTTTAAAAGGGTTAAATGGTTAACTTTATACTCCCTCTTTATTTATTTAAGGGATACACTTGTCTTTTCCGACCGTATTTATTTAATTAAGAGATACACTTGCCATTTTTAGTAACTTATCAACTCCACCATTTAATTAAATAATACATCTACACCCCACCCCACCCCCACCCCTACTACCTAAAATGACATGGTCCCCACTTGTTTTTCTTATTAAAATATCTACTCAACCCCATTTGTTTTATTACTTTATTTCATTCAATTCTTTTTCTTAATACCCGTGCTCAACCAAGTGTATCTCTTAAATAAATACGGAGGGAGTACTTCCTCTGTTTCAAAAAGTTGCAACACTTTGCTTTTTGTATTATTACATATTCTAGTTTGTTTATTTTTGATGATTTATACTTAAAGAGAAACATATTTAGGTGTGATCTTGGTAGATTCGTTTTAATGTATATTTTCTGAATATCAATTTTTTTTTTATAATTTTTACTTATCAATAATTAAATATATTAATTATTCAAGTTATGCATTGTCAAGTGTGAGAAGCAAAGTATTGCAACTAAAAAGAAAGGATGAAGTAAATTATTAGTGATTTTGAAGGAGTAATTTTTATTAAAATGAAAAAAATAATCACTAAGCTAGTAATAGATAACTTTTACATTAAATTATATCGGTTAACTTTGAAAGGATTTTATATTAACTTTTAAGCAGGGGTACAATATTATATTGTACACCATGTTTAAATATGAATTTGTGAAGTTGAATAGAGTTTCTATCCTAAATTTTGTTGGTTGCTCTATAAGAACTTTCTAATTGAGACTAGACTTTTAACATGAGTTCATTGGTCAAATGACCTTCTCCTGATCGATCATACAACCAATACGTACACATTCTTATTTAAATGTAAATCGGAGTAAAAGTTAATTAACTCAAAATGTTTCGAAGTTACCCCGATATAATGTAAAAGTTATCTGTTACGTATTTTTTAAATTAGGGATAAAAAATTTCGCTTCAACAAAAAAAACTTTCAAAATCACTAATAATGTATAAAATTAACTATACTTCTTTAAAATATTATTCATAAAAAAGATATAATATAAAATTTAATCAAATGTGTTAAAAGTTATCTAGAAATTGATAAAATTAATTACCCCAGTTTACAATAAATTTATTATACATTTTATGCGTACAAGACCTTTTATAAACGACACTACAAGAATTTGTATCATTGTTGACAACTCAATAATGACTGGTCAAAAATCCCCTTGTAAAAGCATTTTGCGGCGAGACTAACAACCACATAAAGACGGGAACAACCGTCGCAAATGTGTTTTACAACGGGCTAACGACGGGATTTTCCATCAATGACAATATCTTATTATAATGGATTCGCCACAGAAAATTCCACCACTATTGACATTGAGCGATGGGATTTCCCGTCGTCAATGATACAATCTCTTATAGTGCTATATACTTCGTATTTTTAAATTTATTGTTCTCCCACGCCGCGTTGGAGAGTCTTAGCTCATGCAATCCCGGCATAACTCTTTTGTAAAATCAGTAAGTAATAATGGATTACCGATTGACTTAAAAATGTGTCACATGTTTGAATTCCCCTTACCTCATTTATTTATTTATATTATCCTAAGGCTTATTACACCCAAAAAAAGTTGATAACAGATTAGATAGCGCATCAGCTTATACACCCGAACGATCTTGGCTTGTTTGAGGTTGGTAATGAAAAGAAATTTCTAAATAATCTTCTTGATTGGCAAAATAAGTCAATGAAGTGGTAAAGGTGTAAAAAAACAAGAAAAAATGGGTAAAAGGGGAATTGCAAAGGGACGGTATATTTAAAGGAGTTACATATGTCATCAAACTCTGTCTATATCTCCCATCTATTCATCCATGAGCCATGACTTCTGCATTTTTCTCATCTCCCTCATTCATTTTATACATGGCTCCTGATTTTTTCTCATCTCTCCCATCTCTTTTTCTCAGCTCTCTCTTATGTTTCTCTCTCATCTCTTCTTTTTTTTCCTCTCATTTAAGAACTAAAAATATATTGTTCAAACTCAGTTTATAAAGTCTTTCTCTATAATATACAATCAATCCCTACTAATTTGCAATATCCAGCGGATGAAAACAATTACATGAATCTGCCAATCTCTCATCCATGGCTTCTACCTTTTTCTCATCCTTCTCATATCTCACGTTTACAAACTAACAATATATTGTCACAACTAAGTTTTTTTATACAATCGTTATCTATTACATACAATCAATCCATACTATAGTATACTCTCACTAATAGAGTGCCAGTTGTTGTTTTAGATTGTCGGCGTGTCCTAACAATTACGTACTTTAATCTGTCACAGGCTTCAATCACCTTGCAGACCTACTTTTTTTGTTTGAGGAAGATGAAGATCTACTCACCGACATCATCTTCAACCAACTAACCAACTCTTTTCAAAACCCTACACCATTGATCTCCTTCTTCCGTACTTATTCATGTACGACATTTTCTTAACTTTTTTACTTTTTCTTTTGCTTTATTCAATTTTCATTTTCTTGTGCTTTTATTTAGAATATCTTCACTTGATAGATATGTTTAACTTTTCAACCAAGGAGATCGACTGGCAGCACTTGGTGCGAAAATAAAATTATGAATTTTGGTGATGTGGAAGAGTGAGACGATGGTAAAGAGTAAAGACTAAAGAGATTTAGAGAGAGGGATGACGCATGCAAATTTTTGGTCATCGATGTACATGTTCTCAATTAAGTTTCATACATTATCTCTATTCACAAATGACAATCTCCTAACTTTTATTTCTTTGTCAACTAAAAACAGTAATCCATGCAACCGCATACGAGCTCAAAAACTAGATTAAAAAAAAAAAGAAAAAAAAGAAGGTATAAAAGGCTTTCAATCACCTTATATTTATGGTACTGATCACATGCTACATCTGGATCAGGTGTTCCCTTCCCTGAAATTTCAAAATTGCATATCATATTATTTAGGAAGCGATATGATATTTAGTTATTTACTATCAAAATAATAAATAAAAACTCCCTAGCTGTCTATATATACATACATATATTTTGTTGGATTCATTTTTCACCATATTTCACAAGAGAAGTAAAGTAGATCCTTGAAAGACTTAGTAACTAAGACAAGCTTACTGGATTGATGAGCAAAAGTATCATAAATACTAGGCGTCCTTCCATCCTGCAATGCTGCTCCCTCCACCTACGCATATAACGTAATACGAAGTAGTGTTTATACATCGATCTACGAGTGATATTTTTTTTTTAAAAAAAAACCTTATTATTTTAAAGTTATGGGTTTCAAAGTTCATAAATATCAGTCGATCATGATGTTTGAAAAATTTGATAAAAGAATACTTGGTACTAATAGTGTACGTTATATTTGAAAGATAATAAAATTATAGGACAAAATAATGATACAATTATTGAAATCAAATTTTGGACACTAAATTTATTAAGAAATACGACAATAAGTTAAAGAACAAAATAAGTAATACACGGATATTTTTTAATGAGTAAAATAAAATAAAATTGAGGAACCTGATAAGCTGATGTACTAGCCCCAAATACGAAATCAGGAGGGAAGTCGTTGCGGTTGTAATTTTTGGCAGCAATCAAATTCAGCAAACGAAACCACAGAAACAACAACATCAACCTTCTCTGCATTTTATCTTCTCTCTTTTCCTCCTTTATCTAATTATGTCAAATTTACAAATTATATTTTAGTAAATCATTTAACCTGAGGACAAGCAAAACCTTTAGCTGGTTGCGAAACTGAAAACATTCGAAAAGACTACATATATCCTAAGGGTATGATATCCTTGGTTATGATTGGTCTAAAGTTTTAAATTTCATATGAGGTTGCTATTTTTTAGATTTAAATTTTAATCTCATATGAGGTAGCTTACGTGAAAACAACCGATAAAAGTAAAGGATATGTTACTATTTGATAGTTGATACCCTGAGGCCTGAGGGTATATGTAGGCATGTAGTAGAGCTGTCAAAACAGGTCATCGGGTCGGGTTTGGGTCGGGTCATCTCGGGTTTCGGGTCATGATCAGGCCGGGTCGTATCGGGTTAATATTTCATTCGGGTTGAGTTCGGGTTCGGTCGGGTCGATTTCAGGTCGGGTCATATTGGGTTTTTTCCTATCCCGGGTTCAGGTCGGGTTCGAGTCGGGTCACATTTCGGTCAGGTTTGATTTCGGGTTAGGGTCTTATCGGGTCGGGTTTAAGTCGATTTGTAGCAGATAATTTCGGGTTCGGGTCTTATCGAGTCGGGTTTAAGTCGGTTTGCAACACAGTTATTTTCGGGTTCGGATCTTAGTTTGGATCGGATAATAACCAGATCAAATAGAATTCAGATCGGGTCACTCTCAGGGACGGGTCAAACTCGGGTCTGATAATTAACCTATACATTTTAAGGATTTTATATTCTAAAAATTTTTGTTTAACTTATTTTAGAGTTAAATTTTTCAATATTTAGCAATAAATAATTAAAATAGATATATCAATGAAGTTAATATTTGGTCGTGTCATTGATAACTCGGGTAAATCGAGTAGCGGGTTCTCACAGGTCGGGTCTATAGCAGGTTTCATCGAGTTACAATCGGTTTCGGGTTGACATCGGGTCGGGTATCAAATCGGGTTCGGGTCATTGTTCGGTCGGGTCAGTTCGGTTATCGGTCATTTTCGGGTCGGATGTCGGGTTCGGGTTCGGGTGTTACAACATCGGGTTAAAATTGGTTATCGGTTTTTTCGGGTCGGGTACAGGTCAGGTTTCGGGTTACCTGTTTTACCGTAATTTCGGGTCATGGTCGATTACGGGTTCGGTCGGTTCAGGTCGGGTTTTCGGGTCGGGTCAATTTTTGACAGCTCTAGCATGTAGCAGCTTCCGAAAACATTCGTTTTAGACTTTTCAAATTAAAGCACACGTGACACATTGCATGAACATACTCGGTATGATTAGTGTGGTGCTGTACGTGGTCCACTTTTTATTCACTATCAAGTATCAACACCTGATCCTGATCACGTAAAAATCTATACGAATATTTGATCGTATATGGTCGACATCATTTTTTTTTAGTTATTTCGTTACTTATTAAGTCATTAATTGCGCTACGTTCATCTTAATTAACCCTTTAAAAAAAATATGTGGTTCGGATGATGATGTATGATGACGATTATGTGTTTTAATTTTTAACGTTTTTTGGTTGTCTCCTTGAATTTGTTATATATATTTTAATATTTAGACCATGTTTTTTTGGCTTAATTGCAATTTCATTCATTTCAGTTTATTTCAGCTCTATTCAGTCCAGTTCAGTTCTATTCAGTTCAGTTCAAAAGAACGGTATTGCGTCCATCTTATTCTTTAATGATCTTATTTTATATTATAATGTTAATTATTACTATTGTAATGTTCATCTTTATTATTATTATTATTATTATTATTATTATTATTATTATTATTATTATTATTATTATGGGAAACCACCAAAACGTTACAAGCTTAACAAGCTACAAAGATCAAGTAAACTACAAGAAGTTGGTGGGGAGCCGAGATACAATCTGGGCCCCCACTCCTCTAGCTATGGCGAACCCGATCCTGCTGAAAATGTGGGCAGCTGCCCGTGCCCCTATGTCTTGAGCCCTGGAGTACGTCTGGACCCGCTTCAGCAACGAAACAGCCCCTTTCTCTAACTCCCCAAAAGAAGAGAAGGAAAAAGGAAAGAAACCGTAACCCAAAGCCCTACAACGTGCCGCATACTTAACCTGCTTCCGCTGCGCAGCAACCGCCACAACCCGACCCGGAACGAAGTCTGACAACCCAGATTGCGTCATAGGTGAAGACCCAGTCAAGTCAACACACACATCTACACCGCCATCCCAAGAATAAAGCAATATATCTGCAGGACGAAGAGCTCCATCACTCTCACTAGTCAGCCCAACATCAACCTCCTTTCGAGCAGAAATCCCCGACCGATAGCAAATATCCAAAAGGGTATCACGAACAACATTATGTCGATGTTTGATACCCACGATCCCAGCACAAGACACGGCATCACGAACAACATTATTATTATTATTATGATTATTATTATTATTATTATAGTATCCGTGCAAATGTGCAATTGCACGATAAAAATTTCAAATATTAAGTACTCCCTCCGTCTCAGATTAATTGTTACACTTTCTTTTTTCATCCGTCCCAAATCAGTTGTTACACTTCTAAATAAGGAATGATCCCACAATTATTATATTGTCTCTTTCTTCCCACTAATTTTTTTTATCCCCGCACCCTCTCTCATTCAATTAAAAAATACTCCACTAACTCCTATCACATCTACTTTTCTAATAAAATAATAATTGATAATCAAACAACCACTTATCACCTAAAGCTTTGTGCAAAGGTAATTGTAACAACTAATTTGAGATGGAGGAAGTTTATATGAATTTGAAATCTAAAAGGTCTTTTTTTTTAAAAAAAAAATATTGCTTATTTGTGTAAAGGTAATTGTAACAACTAATCTAAGATGGAGGAAGTTTATATAAATTTGAAATCTAGAAGGTCTTTTTTAAAAAAAATAAAAAATATTGCTTATTGTAACAAATTAACAATAAAAGAACACAAATTCTTATTTGTAAGTGATGTACAATAAATACTGTACACATAAAAGTTAACTCAAAATTCTTACAAGTTAACCTACCCTTATATAAGTAAAAATTATTAATTTTGTAGTGATAAATTTTTTCGCTTTAATAAAAGTTATTTCTTCAAACATCACTAATATTGTATAAATTAAAGCCATGTAAAATGTTTGTCTATCATTTTTTTTCTTATAATATACGAATTATATAAAACTTAATCAAAACATATTAAAAAGTTACAAAAACATTAGTTAAAAGTTACAAAAAACTTGGTAAAAGTTATCATGGTGTACAATAAATTTATTGTACACATTGTGCGAGCAAAACGTTTTGACGAATGAATTGAAAGTAACGCGCTCTAACACTTACAACATATTGCAACATCACTAATATATTACATGCTATTTTCATTACCATATTACACAACAGATTTGTGTGTACTTTTTTGTTAGAATCTTATTTGAAAATTTAAAAACTTTTAAACTATAGAATAGATCAAAGTACTCCTACGAAAACTTTTAAAATAATTGAGGTTCATGTTTTTAAAGATATGCGATTTTAGATACAATTTTGAACACAAACTAAAATATTCTTTTTGATAATTGATTTAATGAGTACTACTCACTCTATTGTTGAATGTTAGCCCCTTTTGGAATCTAAGATAATCCAATATAAGTACATTTGTCATATGAATCTCAATAGAATCCAACTCATGTAGGTAAGAGAGAGAAATAACTAAGTGGTTTAATGAGGTTAAAGTTTTATTGGGAATAAAAAGTGAGATATTTTGATATTTATAATTATGGTATAATAGGGATAAAAGTTGGACAAATAATCAAAAGGGGCTAACAAAAAAACAACTCAATACGAAAAGAGAACTAACTTTAAAAGAAGGAGGGAGTAATAGACTCCTTTATATGGTCAAAAAAAATATCTAATAACATGTTATAATACTAGTAACTATAATATAGAACCTCAAAATAAAATGAGTACTCCCTCTGTCTCTTTTTGTTCTTCTTGTTTTGAATCTTTATGTGAGACAAAAAAAGTCAAACCAAGAAAAACAAATAGAGTCGGAGGGAGTATTATGTTAAAATAATATCTAGAATCTAGCTCTCTTGAGTGCGCATAGATGTTAAACTCTCAAATGTTATGGAAAACCTTTTTCGATTGTACTAATTAAAAGTTATTAAAACTAGAAGAAAAAAATTGTTAAATTTTGCGTCGAGGCAATTTTTCCTCTGAAAGATAAACAAACTTATTATTGCAATACTTGTTTTATTTTAGTTCACTTTTAAGAATGTTTTTAAGACATACTCCGTAGTAACTTAGTGCATAGTATGTTTTAATTAAATATTTGATTTATTGACCAATACATGATATAAGAATGGGTGTCAAGAAGCTTTTATGCGCTCTGTACATTTTCAATTTTACCCTGTTCCCCCAAATGAAGGGTTAGATTAGAGAGATAAAAAAAAAATACATATCCTAATGCAGTAACAAAATCGAGAGAAAAAAAAAACATTTTGTAAGTTCTCATTCAAAAAATATATCTCCAATCTCGATGCAGGGCCAAAGTAAATAAGTACATATAGTGAAACTGGCAAAAAGTGAAAGATTTGTTAGTACTTCGTATTAGTTTGTTTATTTAGAAACATTATTTAATTTTAATTAATGATTATCGAAAAATACTAATCCATCATCTATGCATCAAAAAAAAAAAATCACAATCATATTCATACACCAACCATAATCATACACCAATGCTGTTTGGCTAATAGTTAAAACTGAGAAGACTTTTACCTAGATTTATAACTTTTACCTAGTTTTTACGACTTTTAATATATTTTGATTAATTTTTATATTATAAAAAAAGGTGATAGATAAAATTTTAAATTATTAATTTACACGTTATTATTAGTGATTGTTAAGAAATATTTTTATTAAAATGAAAAATTTTATCACTAAAATATAGATAACCTTTACATATATAAGGGTAAATTTTGAACATTTTAAGTTAACTTTTCCTCCGATGTACACTATTTATTATATCCCACTTGTAAATAAGAATTTGTATACTTTTTATTGCTACGTATATAAATCTCGCATGTTTTAGTATCTCTCCTACTTTTTTTACACAAATTTAATTAAGTTTATTCTCTCTCTCCTAAATTCTTGTACTATAAATCTACAATAACTATAACAATAACTAAATATTATTGTGGGTGGGTGGTTGGTGATGTAGAGTTGACATATTTAAACTTATTTAGTCTAGCTTTTATTTTAATCTACTTTAATTACATTTGATATTATCATATTGAAAATCCAATCTATATAATTTTTTTAGCATATATCCAATCGTACATGGAATTGCATTGAGGATCTTTTAATTATCATACTTATTTTATCAATTCACAATAATATGGTAATAATCTAGTTTTCTCTAAATATTGAGATTCAGCACAACGAGAAAACATATGATTTAGTATAACAAATAAATATTGTATATACGGAGTATATAAGTAGAATCAACAATGATGATTTCCGTGTAATATGTAGATATAATTTTTTTAATGAATATTAGAATAAATGCCACATACTAGTAACAATGTATTCATATTTTATTATATTCACCCACCAATTTATACTCCCCCCCTCTTTTTCTTAATATTTGTGCAAATAATAACTGTAATTATCTCTATTATATAAGAGAATGCCTGAGCGGTGTAAATAGTGATTGTTTATTTTATCCTTTACTAAAGGAAAATTTGCCAAATACAACCCCGTAAAGTTCTCTATTTGTCAATTACAACCTTAAATTTTTAATTTTGTCAATTACAACCTTAAACTTATACATCCATTTTAAATTACAACTCGAAATTATTTTCCGGCAAAAATCACCGAAAAATGATGTCATAATGTTATTGAAAAAATAATTACATAATTTCTATAAAAAAAAAAATTAAATCTATAAATAAGAAATAAAACAAAAAAAATAAAAAAAATTGAATTTTTTTTATAGATATTATGTACTTCGTAAGTTTTTTTTAAGTTTTTTTAATAACGTTATGACATCATCTTTCGGTGATTTTTGCCAGAAAATGGTTTCGGGTTGTAATTTAAAATAGATGTACAAGTTTAAGGTTGTAATTGATAAAATTAGAAATTTGAGGTTGTAATTGGCAAATAGTGAACTTTATTAGGTTGTATTTGGCAAATAATAATAATCTATAACTATAATAATACCGCTACCAACATCTACTAAATCAGAACAATCCGCTACAAGAAATTATACCATTAACGACGGGAAAGCCCGTCACTAAAGACCAATAATCGTTGATTAACGACGGGATTTCCTGTAACGAACCCGTCATAAAAGAGGGCCGATATTAATAGAAAATCCTGTCATTAACCCGTCATAAAAGACATTTGCGACGGTTATTTCTGTCTTTGTTTGGTTGTTAGCCCCGTCGCAAAAGGATTTTGTGGCGGAATTTTTGACCGAACATTATTATGTTGTCATTAAAGATTCAAATTCTTTTATTGATCCTAAAGACCATTTGACGAAGAGAGCTTACCTGTGTTAAAGGAATTCTTCCTTGGCGGTTATTCTCAGTGATGGAAGAAAGAGACGGTGGAAGGTCTATGGTTCGAGGAGTTGATAATGACAAAGAATTTATATAAATTAAGTTTATATAAATTGATAAATCAATATTTTATTTTTCTCAAAACTCTATCTATAATTTACTTTATTATCTTAAAATATTATAAGGTGAATTTTATCTTTTTACCATATTTATCCATCTACTACTACCCCCATTCCTTAATGTTCTTTACGCTTACTATTTGCACGGACTCCAATGCATTATTTAACCACTCATATATCCATTTCTGTATGTGAAAAAATTATAAAAATTTGATATTTTGAAAATACATAACATAATCAATCTAACAAGATCTTACATGATAAAATTTTGATGTATATAACACTGAGAATCCACGGTCATTTTGATTTATTTTGTAATTATTGGAGTGTTTGATTTTGGATGAAGTTGCATATATTAGTAATTAGTTAATTAAAATATCTATGTGTCACCTAATTATTTATTTACGTGACATTCGACTTCTTTAATTCAAAAATAATTTTAAAATCTTATTTTTCATTGGCCGAAACCATTAGATTTCTTACGCGGCGCTCTATTATTGGATTAGTGTTTGATTTTGGATGGAATTTTATTTTAGATTAGTGTTTGATTTTGGATGAATTTTATTTTAGATTTACTTTTAAATTATTAGAGTGTTTGATTTTGGATGGAGTTGTATATATTAGTAATTAATTAATTAAAATATCTATATGACACATAATTAATTATCTACGCAGAACTCAATTTTTTTATTTCAAAAATAAATTAGAAATTTTATTATTCATTGGCCGAAATCATTATATTTCTTACGCGGCTCTCAAATAATTCAGCAAATATATATATATATATATATATATATATATATATATATATATATATATATTATATATATATATATATATATATATATATATATATATATATATATAATTTATTATTTATTATTTATTTATGATTCATTATTATTATTTATTTATTATATTATTTAGTATTTATTCATTATTATTTATTTTGTTATTTATCATTTACTTCGTATTATTGTGATTTATTAATTATCATTTATTATTTATTACAGTATTTATTATTTATTATTTATTATTTATTTTTTATTATTTATTATTTATTATTTATTATTTATTATTTATTATTTATTATTTATTATTTATTATTATTATTTATTTATTATTTATTATTTATTATTTATTATTTATTATTTATTATTTATTATTTATTATTTATTAGTTATTATTTATTATTTATTATTTATTATTTATTATTTATTATTTATTATTTATTATTTATTATTTATTATTTATTATTTATTATTATTATTATTATTATTATTATTTATTATTTATTATTTATTATTTATTATTTATTATTTATTATTTATTATTTATTATTTATTATTTATTATTTATTATTTATTATTTATTATTTATTATTTATTATTATTATTTATTATTATTATTTATTATTTATTATTTATTATTATTATTTATATTTATTATTATTATTTATTATTTATTATTTATTATTTATTATTTATTATTTATTATTTATTATTTATATTATTATTTATTATTTATTATTTATTATTTATTATTTATTATTTATTATTTATTATTTATTATTTATTATTTATTATTTATTATTTATTATTTATTATTTATTATTTATTATTTTTATTTATTATTTATTATTTATTATTTATTATTTATTATTTATTATTTATTATTTATTATTTATTATTTATTATTTATTATTTATTATTTATTATTTATTATTTATTATTTATTATTTACTACCTCCGTTCCTTAATGTTCTTTACGCTTTGGAATTTGTGTCCAAAGTATGAAAACTTTGACCGTGGATTCTCACTGTTATATACATCAGAATGTTATTATGTAAGATCTTGTTAGATTGGTCTCGTTGTGTATTTTCAAAATATCACATTTTTATAATTTTTTCACATACGGAAATGGATATATAAGTCGTTAAATATTGCATTGGAGTCCGTGCAAATAGTAACCGTAAAGAACATTAAGGAACGGAGGTAGTATTATTTATTATTTATTATTTATTATTTATTATTTATTATTTATTATTTATTATTTATTATTTATTATTTATTATTTATTATTTATTATTTATTATTTATTATTTATTATTATTATTTATTATTTATTATTTATTATTTATTATTTATTATTTATTATTTATTATTTATTATTTATTATTTATTATTTATTATTTATTATTTATTATTTATTATTTATTATTTATTATTTATTATTTATTATTTATTATTTATTATTTATTATTTATTATTTATTATTTATTATTTATTATTTATTATTATTATTATTATTATTATTTATTATTTATTATTTATTATTTATTGTTTATTGTTTATTGTTTATTGTTTATTGTTTATTGTTTATTGTTTATTGTTTATTGTTTATTGTTTATTATTTATTATTTATTATTTATTATTTATTATTTATTATCTATTATCTATTATCTATTATCTATTATCTATTATCTATTATCTATTATCTATTATCTATTATTTATTATTTTTATTTATTACTATGTATTTATTATTTATACAGTTCCATTCCGTTCAGTTCCGCTAGGTCCAGGGATGAGGGAGTTCACCCGCTTTCTGTTTCGTTCAGTTCAGTTCCATTTCGTTCAGAAGAACAAGGTCTTAATTTGTTACGTACTAGCTAGATGAATCGATTCAATTATTAACCTTTATAATGAATACTCCCTCTATTCTTGAATGTTATTCCCCTTTCCGTATTGAGTTGTTCTTTTTTTATTAGTTCCTTTTAGAATCTTTTCTTATTTGTCCAATATTTATCCCTATTATATCCTTATAAATATCTAAATGACCAACTAGTTTACTCCCAAACAAAATTTTATCCCCAATAAACCGCTTAATTATTTCTCTCTCCTAACCACATGGGTTAAATTCTATTGATATTCATGTACATATATACTTATTTTGGATTGTGTTAGATTCCAAAAGGGAATAACATTCAAGAACGAAGGGAGTACACTAATATACATGTTCAAATTCAAAATGAATACACTAATACAGAGTATACATGTATTAGAGAGTACTCCCTTCGTTTCGAAATAAAGACTTACTAGTTATTACGCTAATAAATATATTGAGTATGACAAAAAATTAACACGGAAGCGAAAGACGGGTGTTGCCAAATTGACCGGGATCAAAAAAAATATTGTGGAAGCTAGATCTAAACCTTAAGCTGTGATACCATGTTAGATATTGTGAAACATCATAAATTGGAGTATTGTTATTGATCAAATATACTTCATCCGTTTCTAAATAGTTGCACCGTTTTGACTTTCACGTTTGACAACGCATAACTTTGACCATCAATACTTTTATTTTTTTTAATGGAAATACCATCAATACTTATCATTATGCTAGTAAAAGTTATATAAAGTTGATATATTTAAAATATATATTATGGCAAACCTAATAATACTTTGTATAATAATTTTTAATTTTATTTATTAGTAGAAAATTGAGGTCAAAGCAAGACAAGTGAATAGTGTCAAAGTAAAAAATGGTGCAATTATTTAGGAATGGAGGAAGTATATGGTGAGTTACAACATTAGTTCTACTTGTTTTAGAAAACCTAATACAACCAAAAGTTTATTGTACATCAAATATCTTAAGAGATATTATCTATATCAACGAGAAACATGAAACCGAGAGTACAATTTATTGAAATTAAGCATATAAAAAAGAGAGAAAGTTGAGAAGATGAAAGACAGAGCACCTGATCGATAAGCAGAAGAAGTAGCACCAAATACGAAATTCACAAGAAAATCACAGCGGCTATAGTGATTGACTACAAATAGCCTCAACTTGTCCAAACAAATTTAGCAAGCCAAAAGTGCACAAGACAGACTACTGTCACCGATTTCGGCATCTTCTTTATTAGAAAGATTAAGTGGACCATAGTCATACGTGATCGTTTTTTCCCTTTCCATTTCCATCACAAATTATAGGCCCATCATTTATCGTGATCAAGTAAGACTATATGTGATCTTTTATCCCTTTCGATTTCTATCACACATTTATAGGCCCATCATTTATGCCAAGAGATCAAGTAAGACTATATGTGATCTTTTATCCCTTTCGATTTCTATCACACATTTATAGGCCCATCATTTATGCCAAGAGATCAAGTAAGACTATATGTGATCTTTTATCCCTTTCGATTTCTATCACACATTTATAGGCCCATCATTTATGCCAAGAGATCAAGTAAGACTATATGTGATCTTTTATCCCTTTCGATTTCTATCACACATTTATAGGCCCATCATTTATGCCAAGAGATCAAGTAAGACTATATGTGATCTTTTATCCCTTTCGATTTCTATCACACATTTATAGGCCCATCATTTATGCCAAGAGATCAAGTAAGACTATATGTGATCTTTTATCCCTTTCGATTTCTATCACACATTTATAGGCCCATCATTTATGCCAAGAGTGGGGGAGTAATTAAGGACTGTAAAATTCTTAAATAAATCCGGTCCAAACAAAATACTGTGGACCAGGCCGGCCCACAAGAGGAAACTTCAAACACTTTCCTTTTTCATCTCACACGTGTGAAGTGTTTTAATGCGGTTAATACTTTCACCAAAACTTACTCCGTAGTTCATACAACCGTTTTCCTTTTTCATTCTCTCTCCTCACCTTCTGAGTTCTGAGCGATTCTCTCTCAGCTCCTCGCTCCTACCTATTCTGAATTTTGATCGAAATTTCTCTTTCCTCAATTTCAATTTCAATTTCAATTTCAATTTCAATTTCAAGCTTAGTTTCTCTCATCTCTTTGCAATACCGCCATAAACTAGAGGAGTTATTAATTAGGATTTGACTCGGGTAGGCCTTCGTAATTCGATTAGATGGTCGCAAGGAAAATTCAGGTCGATTTCCATCTTAATTTTTCATACTTTTTAATTCGTTTTAGTTAAATTAGCTATTTCCAGTTCAATTTAAATCGCATGTTGTTTATATTTCGCTATTGATGTTTCATTGATTTTAATTGGGTTTTTCATTTTTTTTTTTGTTTCGTTTCAATTTTCCAGGCTACGATTTAGGGTTTTATTTATTGATTTGCAAAATTTGGGTTTATATGCATAATAATAACTTTGATGTTTTTTACTGTCTTTAGTTATGTTTGATTTTGTAATTTTGCAGTTGGTGTGATAAGGTGTTACCATTCCCAATATAAAGGTCACTATGTTAACATTTTAGTATCCATGTGTATAACTGATGGAAATTGTAATTGTTGGTTTTAAGGACATTGTAATATATTTTCAGTTTTAAGGACATTTATTCCACCAAAAGGATGATTAATTTTAGGTAGAAGGCTACTGTGATTCTTGTTTCCAAAAAAAAAAAGGTTACTATGATTTAGAAAGGGTAACTACATCTAGAAATAAGTGTTTAGTTTGTTTAAGGGTCACTGTGCGTAGAAAAGGATCACTATACATAAAGAAGAGAGTAAATTGGTTTTGAGAATTGGGAATGGTTTTGGCACATGTGTGTGGTAATTTTTCTTGTTTTTGTATCCATAATTTTCCAAAATTACAATCTGAAATCAGTTTGTTTCAAGATATTTTGTTCTGTTATGTTATGTGAAATTCCCCAACTATTTCTAAAGGTATGAGTGACACTACAAGTTGTCAATTGGATGCAAAATCCGTGGGATGTGAGGACTTTTGGACATACACTTCCATCAGCATACCTTGACAAGTGTGTCAAAGATAATGTTGACTATGGTTTTAAGCTCTACAAGCCAAATAGTGAAGCTTGCATGAACTGGCTAAAAGTCTAAAACGCGAAACAAACTGCATCTGTTGTGTATGTTTCATTTGGCAGCGTGACTGTTTTCATTGTAAAGAAAATGACAGAAGTAGCACCTGCATGACGTACTTGGTGCCTCCTTTGCTTTGAGAGAGGATGTATCACTTACAACAATTGTTCAACCTTGACCCTTAACTGAATAAGGTGCGTGCTGCTACTCCAATGATGGATGACTGATAATATGCCTACTGCTCATGCTATAGTAACTCTGAGGGGATTTGTCTTGTTTCTAAGTTCAACATTGTCTACCATTTATTGTACTGTGATATGCAGGTTCTGTACTATGAAAGGGTGTTATATTTATTATTTCATATGTAAAGTTGCTAAAGCCTATTAGCTCAATTTGGTAGAGCTATGTGTAATTGCACATGATGTAGGTTCGAATCCTACATAGGCTAACAACTTATAGCTTTAACTTTTATATTGTTTTGTCCATAAAACTAAGTAAAACAAAAAGATTATTGACTCTTTTAAAGGGGTAACTTTAAACAGAGTAACTAATGGCTAAAAATGGGTTACTATGTTTCAGATACGGTCACTATATGTTATAAAAAGGTAATTAAAAGTAGGAAAATTTGTAATTAATAATCCAACCTTTGCCCGGTTTTCTTTAATTAAGCATACCTATGCGATATTTCTAAATAATCCAACCTTTATAACCCAACTACTATTATTAAGCCTGGATGACCGGTTACCTGCTACAAAGTCAAGGAAAATTTGTAATTATTAATCCAACATTTGCCCGGTTTTCTTTAATTAAGCATACCTATGCGATATTTTTAAATAATCCAACATTTATGACCCAACTACTATTATTAAGCTTGGATGACCGGTTACCTGCTACAAAGTCAACGTTAAAAAGTTGACAACCTAAAGTTGGTTTCCCTGCTAAAATATTGGACACGTCATCATCACTTGCCGCCTAAACAAGGATTTCATTTTTTTTTTCAAAATACCCTTAACCCTTCTCTTCTCTGTACCGTGTTTCAATTCCTCTCTCCTCCATTACTGCTGCTTCAACCAGAATTGTACTGGTTCATGACATCATCAGCGATTTTCTTGCGGAAATAGGTGACTTCATCCACGCGCATTCAAATTTCGTCTCCAAAATCGTACAATTGAAGGTGAACTTACGAACCTTAGCGTTTTTGTTCCTGTTTTGGTAAATTTTGAATTTCGGGCTTCTTTGATGGTCAGTTCGTAAAAACCCGAGCTGTTGCAATAATATAGTTTTTTCTTATGTTTTGGGATGTTGGTTATTGTGGTCTTGTTGAAAATTTAGAAAGAAAAAAAGACCTTGAATTTGAAGAAGATCCAGATCCAACAGGCAAATGCTATGCAATTGTTTTACCCCAGCCATAGCAATTGCTGATTATTTTTGATGAACTTCGAATGGAGAGGTATGAGGGATCGACAATGGTGGAGAAGAGGTAGAAGAGAAATAATGGATAGGAGTTCAGAGATGAAGCAGAAAATCGCAGAGGAGAGAGGAACGAAAATTAAAATAGCAATTAAAGAAAATAAAGGGGAAAAAAAATTATAATTGTTATATGCTACGTAAGGGTGAATACCACCTATAGCAGGTTAGTCACTTGTTAGGCTTAATAATAGTAGTTGGGTCATAAAGGTTGGATTATTTAGAAATATCGCATAGGTAGACTCAATTAAAGAAAATCGGGCAAAGGTTGGATTAATAATTACAAATTTTCCTTAAAAGTAAAGAAATTTAATTATCGGGTCACTTTTTGTTAAAAAAAGGTCACTATATATTAGTACAAGGGTTGCTTCAAAAGAATAACCGCATGTTTTAAAAAAAGATGTTCCAAATACATATGTTATGTGTTAAAATGGTCACTATATGCTAGAAAGGGAAACTATAGGTCAAAAAAGGAGACTAACTCAAAAGAT
Organism: Spinacia oleracea; assembly: GCF_020520425.1. Taxonomy (NCBI): domain Eukaryota; kingdom Viridiplantae; phylum Streptophyta; class Magnoliopsida; order Caryophyllales; family Amaranthaceae; genus Spinacia; species Spinacia oleracea. Next base: position 124,899,959 of record NC_079492.1, read on the forward strand.
GTATTCTTGAATGAATCCTCCTTTGTCCAATGGTGGAAGAGGCTTCCCATCCAGCATAGATTAGTATCATGCATCAGGGATCTATTTCATGAATAATAAGTATTCCTACTCAAGTATTCAAATCCTCTTCAGAATCTGCAATTTGCAAGAATACAATATACATGTAATGCTTAGAAAAAAATTACTCCCTCCGTCCCGGAATACTCGACCCGGTTTGACCGGCACAGAGTTTAAGGGACTTGAATTGACTTATTTAATTTAATAGGTAGTAGTTGATAGTGGGATATTATTTTAATATAGTTAGTGGGAAATGTGTAAAGGGGTAGGGTTGGGGGAGAGTAGGGGTTGAATTTTTAATTATTTTTTGTATGGAGTAGGGGGTAGGTGGGTTAATAGGGGTGGAGTGAGAAATAATATAATATTGTAAGAATATTTCCATTTTTAGAAACAGGTCAAGTATTAAGGGACGGCCCGATAAGGAAAACAAGTCAAGTATTCCGGGACGGAGGAAGTACTTTTTTCTGCCTTTCCTGTAAACAGTCTAGAAGCTTGGCACTCCAGAGATGCATAGCAATTAGCAATCTGTACCAATAGAAGATAGAGTTCAGATATGAAAATAGTCAATGACGTAGTTTTAACAGTTATAATAACAAAAAACTAGAGAACTGAATTCAGAATCTGAAAAGTAGCAGGCGTAATTAGAGCATAGATGGACACTGTAGCTTAGGCTGTACGTACTAAGTGAGGGATTACTCTTCAATTGCTAACCTCAAAACACCTATGTATAAATTACATATGTATAAAATAAAGGTAACTACATCTAATTAGGGGTCACTATGTATAAAATAAAGGTAACTATAAGATTGGTATATTAATTAGGGGCCGGGTCACTACATGTAAAAGCTCGGTAACTATATAATGGTGACTATATTTACATAGGACTGCTATATGTTAAAAAGTGATTACATTTAAATAGGAGACTTATTCTATTTGTTAAAAAGGGTCACTATAAGTTAGCCTATGTAGGACTTGAACCTACATCTTCCGTGCCATGAAAGTACACAGTGCTCGACCAATTGAGCTAATAGGCTTATAAACATGTTTGTGTACTACCTTACTGATACAATCAGATATTGTGCAACTTGATATTTTCAATATCATATATAATAGTGACCCGTATAGTAAACACAGTTAAACTGCATTTGGATAATATACCTTTTCCATGTTCCATTTCAAGAATTTTGTCATTAAGAGGATTCATCTCTTCAACCAACATCTATTATAGTATCCAGTTAAGGAAGTAAATTGGAAGATAAAGAGAGAATGAAACATACAAGTAAGGCATTACCATGGACATTCACATGGGACTTTCTATATAAAGGTGTAAAACTACATATCCATTACCGTAACCTCAAATTTCTTGCCTAACGAGTCAGTACACATGTATTATGCTTCATAAATCACTATCTCATCAATACTTCCAGGTTCTAATAAACTCTAATCAATACCATTGTCCATGGTCGGGAAAACCAGCATATTTGACAGTAGTCTGAATTTATTCATCTCTATAGCTGATTTTTCTGTACATTCCCAGTCTCTTAATCCATATTTTCAGCGCAAGGGAAGAATAAACATATGCTTGTATAAATTTAGAAACCTTAATAATGGCTACTCTTTGAGCATGAAGATCCAGATCACGATGGATGATCTTCATCCTGTTGCTGAACAGTCCTGTTTTTGCATTGAGACTCTGCAGTCATCCAACTAAAAGAACAAGATTATATACAGAACAAAAATTCACAAGCAAATTTTAAAAAGTTCATGCTCTGCAGGCTTTAAAAATAAATTTGAACAAAAAGTTTTGAACAAAAACAAACATGCCCAAAAGAATCAAATATCATGAGATCTAACAAAATTAGTTTAATTCATCAAAAATTAAGTAAAATATCACCATAATCCGCAAAAAGTTCAATCACAAAACATTGGTAAAACAGATTTCAGCGAAATCAATAAAAAACCCTAAATTAAATTGAATTGAGGAAGCCTCTGAAGAACAAATAATGAGATCCAATAACCACGAGAGAGAAAAGAGGGAAGATACTATAATGGAGATCAAAATGTCGTAGATTAGGGTTTCAGATCGAAGAAGATTTATGATAATTCTACCATGAATTTGTGACACTGTGAATGTAGATCGTTCGCTATTTCCCAAAATTCTTTGCAAGCACTAAGAGAGATATACCCTTCGATTTGATGAGTTCGATTCGAGATTTTAGATCGAATTTTCTTCCTTGAATTTTTTTAGAAATTTGTCGTTCATAAAAGCAAGGGATACAGCAAGCCAGAGAGTGACAAGAGAGAGGCAAAGTGAGGAGAGAAACCGAGAAAGTACGAGAGATTAAGAGGCGGGAACGTTTATTTGGCACGTGTGGCCTTTGGGTCCACACTAAAATGGTCCACACAAGAATTTTCCCTTATTGACTTGCATTCTAGGGAGCTATTAAACTTACCCCATGGTAGGTACACTCAACATACCCTACAATGGGTAGCTGCCAAATCAGCAAAAAAAAATCAACTTTGGGGGGAAGTTTTCAGTACATTGCGCCATTGGAACCTTGCTGAGCTGGAAATTTTATCCCCAAAAGTCCTCCCAAAATTATCCCGCCCAAACTTTCAATAATTAAAAATAAATAAATTAATTGGATTGTTGTCCTAATCTCCATTACAACGACATCATTTTGTTTTCCAACGTAGGTATAAGGTTTATCATCTTCTTTATTAGTTATTACTTAAACTCTGCAATTGGAGAATCCATTAATGACGATCCGAGGTTTAAAAGACATTAGGACATGAATTATTGAAATCGAAAAAAAACCGGTCCAAATCAAGCTACATTGGGGATATCGGAAACTTGGGTATCATCGACAGTTCAGACCAACAAAATAAAAGGAAAATTAATTTTTTTAATTATTTTTTGGATTTCAAATTCAAACTAGAGCTGAAATATTTGGGGCTGACTAGGACGTGACTAGACTATGACTTAGCAGCTAAAACCAATAAGATTGCAGGGTATATATGCTGACTACACCTATCCAGGGGAACTTTTTCATTAGATTTCTGGGCAAAATTGTCAAATTTGCCTCACTTTGTGAATTAGTACCTTATATTTTTTGTTTTGTCAAATAGTACCTTGAATTAAAAAATTGTTTTAAAAATGGTATCTTGTTGCAACATTCCGGCCAGAATCACAAATTTTCGGCCACTATTCAACCTTCCCTCAAAAAAACTGTGCATGTGTAACAAACCTGGCACTAGATCCACGCGCCTATGTTAACTTCTTATAAGAACAGTAGAACAACACTTACACAAGAATTATAGATCTGCACTCATTTATTTTTGAGAGAAAGCAGCAGGGTTATTGGGGGGAAAACAACTCATTTCAAGATCCAAATTAAGGTATGATTTTGACTGAAAATGGTGGGTGAGGGTATTCAATTGAGCAAAGAAGACAGAGGAGTTAATGAGAAGACGAAAGGGTGCTAGAAGTACTTTGAATTTGGTAAGATGATGAGCGCGTTTGAACACGCGATGATTTCCCTCTAAAATTGCTGCAACAATCGGAATCAATGGCCGGAAAATTTTGATTTTGGCCGGAATGTTGCAACAGGGTACCATTTTTAAAACAAGTTTTTAATTCAATGTACTATTTGACAAAATTGAAAGTATAAGGTACTAGCTCACAAAGTGAGGCAAAAAGAAGGTACTTTTTGACAATTTTGCCAGATTTCTATGACACATTTACAGGCCCAATATGTATGCAAATACTAAGAACCTACATTTTTTAGATATTTTTCGGTTTAAAAACTAGCTCTTTTTGTTTTTGTACTAAATTTTCTCTTTTTAGTTCCGTTCAAGTTGTTGAGGCTCTGTGCACTGGGAAAGTTCTCTAGCACAATAAGTTCAACAGTCTAGTTCAAAATTCCATCAATAAGTTCAGCTCACATTGATTGAACACTACAAAAGTATGTTTGATGAAGCTTATAAAAAACAACTTATATGTTTGCAGAAACTGTTTCACTTTTGAGATATATATAATCGTTTTCCAATTATAAGAAGTGTAAGCAACTTTTCATTGTTTGGCGCATTTTCTATTCTTAGAGGCGTTAGAGCTTTTGACTTGTAGCTTCTATAACTAGCTATATAATTGTTTGATCATTATAAGGACTTGCATTTTGTAGAGAAACACTTTTGAGAAATGTAATTGTTTGGTCAATATAAGGACTTGCATCTTGATATATTTCTCGAGTGTTATGGACATATTTTATTTCAGTTCAGTTCTCTTCAATTGAACACTATAACGGTCTATTTGACTAAGTTCATAGAAAATAATTTATGTTTCCTAAAACTAGTTTTACGTAAACTTTTTCTAGAGAAACACTTTTAAGAAATAGAATTGTTTGGACACAAAACATAAGAAGTGTTTCTAAGATTAAAAGACAAGTTTACATGGTTCAATTTTTATTTTTAGAGCTTTTAACTTGTAGTTTAATGACAGTAATTTGTTGAATATCTTATTAGTTATTACTATTTACTACTCCCTCTGTTCCTAAATGTTTTTTCCGTTTCTATTTTTGGCATTCCTAAATATTATTCCCAGTTGGAGTCTATACTATTTTTGGCCAATTTTTTCCCCCAAAATACACTTGTAGACACCTAATTCGTGTCTCCACTAATGGGATGATGACGAAACCATTATCCTTCCTAGGTGATTGATACAACTCGGTGCGGAAGTCCCAGTTGCTAAGACATATTCCAAAATCCAAAATTCAAAGTCCAATCCCCGAGCCCGTTCCCATTCCGAAACTCTGTACAAAATTCAATTTTCAAAAATCAAATTCAAATTCCAAACACAATCTCACCCAATGGACCTCTCCATTGGTTTTACAAGGTCGTTTCCAGTCGAAATGTCAATAAGCAATCAAAATTAGGGAGCCGGCCCGTAAAACCGAGCAGGTCGGGCCCCGTCCCGTAAAACCGAGTCCAAAATACAAAACCCGAGTACAAAAAAAGAAGTGTTTTTAGTCGCAAAATGCCTTAAACTCCAAGAAAAGCTACGCTCCAAATTCGTACAAGTTCGTACAAAGGTACAAAGCTATAAAACAAAGCAAAAGGACGGTGTCATCGTCCTTGTTTGGCGGGACCTGAGACACGTCACCAGCGTCAAGCGCTGGCCTTGCGCTGGGCGCTAACATGTCTTGGCGTTTAGCCGGATAATCTTCTACTCAAACCCCCATTTTCACCCCAAATGGAGGGAGACAATACAATATAATGTCGTAATTTTGGTTTTCCTCTCAAATTCCAATACAAAATTCAAGCTTCAAAATTTCAATTCTCACTACAATTTTCTAAAATATCAAAGCAATTGGGAGTAAAAATCGGAAAACTAACCTAACCTTAAATAGGTAAATCTGAATCCCTAATCAAATTATCATGATATTCTCTACTTTTCTACCTTTCTAAATTCAATATTCAATTCCTATGATGTTTTCCTTTTAGTCACACTCATGATAAACTAGGAAAAGTGTTCAAAGGTGCAATCTTTGGGAGGATTTCACTCTTGAAACTCCTCCTAAATGATTTTCTAAGCACATTTTCAATATCAATATGCAAGATTCAAGATTTATAGTCGAAAATGATTAGTAAAATGAGGAACTTTCATACTTGAAAGGTTTCCCTTTTACAACAATCATCATACAATTTTACAAAATACAAATTTTTTCAAAGTTCAAGGATGTTTGAAAAAGTACAAACCCTTTTTCAAACTAGAACATATGAACATTTAACTTTCTATGTTCAAATACAAGTTCTACTTTTAATATTCAATGATGTTTAAGTGAGATCAACTTCTCCTTAAACTAGAATCAATTTCAAGTTATGGAGCATATTAAAGGTGAAGCCTTTTAAGCATGAAAAAGTCTAATCTTTAAGAACCAAGCCTCCTAATTTCAATATTCAAGTTCTATATTCAAGTTCTATTTCAATAATCAAAATCCATGATGCTTTATGATGAACATCTCATCTAAAGTTAAGATTTTTAGAGAATTGAATCCTTGTCGGACACACTTATTATTAAATAGTTGTTTGGCGTTCGGATTTCAAGTACAATAATACAATTTCAATATCGTCATTTCAATATCGCACTTTAAATATCGCACTTTCAATATCGCAATTTAAATAACGCACTTTCAATATCGCACCTTTATTTCATATGCTTGCTATTTCAATTCCGCACCCTTTACTCACCTTTTTTAAGGTGATGTGGTTTTGCACCTAAATGGTGTTGTACGCATTTCAATAATTCCTATTTGTGATGATGTTTTACATGTTTATTGCTTTCATCACCCAACATGCTAAATACAACAATATAAAAAAGGTTACATCACGCTTAACAAAGATAATTTTTCGACAAACCGACCTTAGGTTCCCTTAATTAACTTTAAAGCAAAGTGACCACGTACAAGTAGAAAATACAATGTTCTAAATGCATGATTCAACCAACCTAGTACCATGATTAGGATTTCACGAGAATGATCCTTGTCTTGTGTTTGAATGCACTTTTAAAGTTTACCAAAATAAGCGGTTCGTTCCCGTATCCGAATTTCACACATTCGGTTTCAAGATTCAATGCCTTATCCAAAAGAGTCAATTTTGGTCCGTCCAAACCGGGCCCTTAAAATGTTTGGTGGCGACTCCTTCAAGTTCAAATTTTCAAAGACCGTAGGGATGATCCTAAAAATACAAAAAAAAACCTACAATCTGGCGACTCCGCTGGGGAGATTCAAACTTCAAATTCTAGTATGCGAGCACCTTATGAGCAACCTGCCACTGATGTGCTCAAGTGTTGAGTGCCAGCTGTAGCGCTGGGCGCAACCCCTGCGTCTGGCGCTGCTGCCTGCCTAGTTGCCCAACAACCTAGAACCTGCACTTAATCTTGTGCAATCTAATGAAGATTCAGAGTCTGGGTTCATTACTGGGTTACCTCAAGAGGATATCTGTGGGATTTGGGCTAGCGACGACGAAAATGTTTACCATTGCCCTCCTATCGAGATAATCTCTGATGATGAATGCCAAGAAATTGTGAACGTCGATTGGTACTTGGGCACTAAGGCAGAAAACAGTGTTTAGGTCATGACTCGATCCGGCCAAATTCAAGAGCCAGTCAACAGGGTTGTCCCAACAACTAATGTTCCTCCACTCACTGAGGAGAATCCCATGATCAAGCAATTTAAACGTACAAAAGAAGAGGTTAATATTTGAAAGCTTATGGCTTCCTTTGTTGAGCATCGCACTGCCTTGATCAATGCTCTAGTCAAGCTGAATGTCACTCCGAAAGTTACCCCTGATGAACTGGTCGGGTTAGTAGCAAATCTAGAAGAAGGGATTACCTTTACAGATGAAGACCTCCCACCGTGAGCCACCACAAGGCACTCTATCTTACTGTTGAATACAAAGACAAAATCATTCCCATGACTCTAGTGGACAATGGATCAGCCATCAATGTGTGCCCGCTCCGCACTGCTGAAAATTTAGGGTTCACTCCAAATGACTTTTCTAGCTCCTCCCAGGGCGTCCATGCCTATGACAACACTCGTCGGGAAGCAATGGGAACCCTCACCCTTCTACTACGAACAAGCTCAATTGAGCGCAAAGTGGGCTTTCAAGTGCTCAACATCAAAGCAAGTTTCAATCTCCTTCTGGGAAGACCTTGGATCCATGATCTTAAAGACGTGCCATCTTCACTCCATCATAAAGTTGGAATGGAGGTCAAGGGAAACATCATTACCCTGAATTCTTCTCATCCAAGGACCAAGGTAGCTGACAAAGCTCTGATACTGATAGAGCATGATGACAATGACGAAGACCATTGGGGGTTCAGTGCTGAAGTAGGAGCCATCGTGTCCAAAATGAATCCCATGGCAAGGCGTATAATGATCGAGCGCGGACGCTTCTTGAGCACCACTCAGCCACCACCTATTGAGTCTCCTTTCAAGACCTCGGGACAGACTAATTGTTTTGGTCTGGGATACAAGCCAACTAAGCACGACAACAAACAACAAGAGGCCAAGCTAAGGGCCCGTCGGGCAGGTAACGATCAGTTCAAGCTACACCCCCATCAGCGTACACTCAGTGGGAAATTCATGAAGGAATAACTTGTACTTTGACTTCCCGGAACCATTCTATGACACTTCAAATGGGATCATCTACCCTGGGTTCGAGACCTTTCAAGACTTCCATTTCCTCGAAGATGCCCCTCCAATACAAGACAAGGTTGTCTCTGAATGCTTTGATTCATCGGCTTTTGGCCTTCTTTTCAGCCAAGAAATAACACCAATCATCTCCGAAGATACCATGGTCCAAATGATCACTCAAATCAAAAAATTTGACCCATCCAAGCTTATTTCTCCCAGTGAGAAGATGGTCAATGGTTGGAGGAAGTCCCTCAAGATTACTGCTCTAAATGGCAAGATGTTCAAAATTACTGTGGGCGAAGGATCCATGATAAGCGAGTCTGAGTCTGAGGATGAGTCTGGATCCGAGTATGGTGATGAGTTTAAGAGTCTAGAGTTAGAGTCTTGCATCAATCAAGTGCCCTTAGAGGCCATACTTCAAGTCAAAGTTGTCGATGTAACGATTGCTAATTTCAATAATACTTCAATTTCATCCTAGTCTTCAAGTCCAAATTCAAAAAACATTCCTAATCCAAACAACTTTGCTTCTTAAGAAACTGACCTTGAAATCTTAAAATCTATCAAAATTCATGAAAACAGGACACCCATAATTGAGGAAACATAAAAAGTTAACCTTGCTAACAACAGTGATCCAAAACTAGTTCAGATTGGTTTGACTCTATCTCAAGCATAGCGGGAAAATCTGGTCAAGCTACTTTCAGAGTACATAGACGTCTTCGCATGGTCCTATCATGATATGACAGGGGTTGATCCAAGCATCGGTCAGCATACAATTCCCCTCATTCCAAGTTCAAAGCCCATCAAACATAAACTCTGACGCATGATACTGGATGTTTCCCTCAAAATTCAAGAAGAAGTCTCTAAGCAGCTAGAGGCTGGGTTTATTCGAGAGTCCATGTATCCACACTGGATTGCAAATGTCGTCTCAGTTCCAAAGAAGGATGACAAAGTCCGAATGTGCGTCGATTACAGAGATCTTAACAGGGCTATTGAGTACTCAAAAGCTAGCATGGAAATATCAACATCATATCATAAATTAGTGGCGGTTGAAGAGCAAAACCAAATGAGTTTTACCAGAATGAGAAAATGTATCATAGATACTAGGAGTCCTCCCATCCTCAAATGCTCCTCCTTCCACCTAAACACATCAATAATTCACCAATGTGCAACATACAATTTAATGTGGAGTACAAAACAGGGAATCAAAACTTTATTGTTTCGAAAATATTTGATCAAGAAAAATAAATAAGAACCCACATGACGCTCTTTACCTATGTATAATTTTATTTTATTTTTAAAAGATATTTAAGAGGGAGGTAGGTAAAAGCGTGAAAATACAATGTGTGTAGATTAAAAAACGGGTTGAATAATTATTCGAAAATACCATTTATAGCTAGATATACCACTTCAGTTTTTTAAGCAACAACTCTAACTATACAATGTTTCAATGGTTAGCAAAGTGACAAAGTCAACCGTGTCATTACCTTAATTTCAAGTTTAATTGGCAATGTGTAACAAAAAAAGTAACGCATCCTAGTTCACACTTTAGAGTTCATGTGTAGATTATCCGGGTGCCTGAATCTCAATACTTAGACAAAGACAGTCTACCTTATATGCGCAACAAACATAATACTCCCTCTGTCCCAGAATACTCGCAACGGTTTGACTGGACACGCTTGTCAAACCACTATGTATTGAGTAATACGTAGTACAATGAGACAATGTGAATGCTCCGTAGAATGAATTAAGCAAAGAAAGAAGAGAGGAAAATACTAGAAAAGAGAAGACAGAGCACCTGATAAGCAGAAGAACTTGCACCAAATACGAAATCCATAGGAAAAATCATATCGATTATAGTGTTTGGCTACATTAACTGCAACTTCTCCCATCAAATATAGCAAGCCAAACTGCAGAAGCAAGGCTGATGTTAACCATTTCTGCATCTCCTCTCTTTTCTTAATTAGTGGATTATGTCTTTTGTGGCATGTATATTGTATAGGCATTATAGCCCAACAATTATGCACGTTTATGGGTAAGGACCTACACTTTGATATATTTTGTCCACTAATTTTTTCAAACAAGGCACGAGAGTAATATAAATTACAAATTAGCGAAAGAAGATTCGAACTCGTAACCTTTTATACATAGTCCCTCAATCTTTACTAGTAAGCCAATACTCATTGGTATAATTGGGATTTATTTTTCATTTTTTTAAGTTAGTTTAGGTCGACTAGGTTCAAATAAACTCAATTTTACTTTGTAATTCATTTCGATTCAATTCAAGACAATTACGCTATCATTTGTTCACCTCAACTTTACTCTATAATTGAATTCAATTCAACTCAATTTTACCCTATATTGATTTCAAAAGTGCAATTCAGTTTAAGTTAGCTAAAATATAAATAAAGATATTTTTCTTTGGATTATAATTGGTCTTATATTCAGTTCTAAGCAGCAAACAAAACAAATGTCTGGGGTACAATTTTTTTAAGAAGATTGCATGTGCCACGTGTCCAATATGTATCAAACTATAAAAGATAGGGAAATCAGTACGTAACGATAAATTTTTATCTAAAACTTCTCACTTTAATTAGACTAGTTCTTTGGCCCGTTCGATGAACGGGCTATTTATAGGAAACATGAGAGTATTATACATGGGCATGCAGAACATGTTCCACCAACACTAACATGTTTACAACAAAAAATGAAACTCCTTAAGCCTCAAGGTTGAATTCCACTAATACAGAGTAGTCTTTGTAGTTTATACACGTAACTTGCCAAATCTAAACAATGTAAATACGTAGTAGCATATATAAGTACATAAATTATACATTGTGAGGACTTTGTAGTTGCTATAAGATTGATATGAATTCACATATCCAAATTAATTATAAGACGAATAAATAAAGAAATAATTAAACTGGCGTCTAGAAAAAAAATCATCTTGCAATGAGACAATGGATGCAGAAGTACCCGATGCCCATAATGTAGCTATAGTGGAGTTAGTAGCTAATCAACAATATTGCACAACAATGGCAGCAAAGGAAGTTAGCTAATGAAATCAGATCAATTAAAGAGGAAGTTAGCCATCGTAGGAGGCCGAGAAGCCCCTACAGCTTAGTAAACTAAATCACCAATCCATGGTTTGTGCCATTCTTCTTCACCGTATACCCTATTATAAATTCGTAAGAATTAAACCCATTTCAGATACAAAACTTGGCATGTTAGAGAAATTATAAATAAAATTCTAAAAGCCACCAAATAACCAATAATCAAATTTACAAGAACCTCAATTTAAAAAAGATACGAAGTATAATATCCGAAACAACCAATCAAGAAAAATACATTGTTCATCATATACCCACCTGATGTTGCAAATTTTCCCTTAAAATATACTAAAGTATGAAGTTGAACCTGATATAGAAGTCAGTGGAGATATTAAAGAAGGTTTGAAGCCCAAATTGACGAAAAGATCGGCATCTGTTGAGCTAGCTGCACCTTTTTAAATTCATATAATTGCCTGAAAAACAACCCAATAGAAGAATTAAATCAATTGTGGCAATAGATGAAAGCAAAGAAATGTACCTAATCAAAATTGAATGTAGAAAATTGGATTTAAATGGCTAAAAGTAAAGAAGAAACCGTCAAAATGCTAACGATTTCTAATTCATTTCCCTTAATGAATCAATTAATAGTTCCAATTAAATTATAAAAACGGTTAAGTAGTACTCAAGAGACAAAAAAATGAGAACTGAATTAAATAAATTGTATAGAGGGATTTGATGTGGGCTTGAATACATCTCCCACAAAGCCCAAAGAGGCAGCCTACGACTCATACTGGTCAGATGGGCTCAAACCTAGAAAGAAGGCCCAAAATCTTGGTACCCCACCAGAATAAAGACAGAGCCCCATTAGGCAAAGCTCATTCTCTCTGAAGGCCGGTCCAAATAGAGAAGGTCCATCATTGCAGGCCGAAGGCCACGTGTCCTAAATCCCCAAGGGGCACGCATCCCACAGCTAGGGTTGAGGGTGCAGTCCCCAAGAAACCCTAGCACTATAAATAGCTCAGATCCCAAGGTAAAAGGGCATTCAATTCTTGCCCACCAACAACAAACCTATCTTTGCTCTGCCTTCTCTCTACAAATTACTTATCTCTCTAGCTCATACTTACTTAAGCATCGGAGGGAATATTCCTACGGGAATATTCTTGTTTTGCAGGTTGCCAGAAGTTCGTGCCAGGTCATACTTGATACCTCCGAGGAGCGCGTACCACGTCAGCACCGTAAAAGATCCCACAACATTTGGCGCCGTCTGTGGGGAGGTACAGTGTCATGGCTGAACTTCAAACTGACTGCGGAAAAACCAAGGGTAAATCAGAACTCCCAGCCAGAAAAGGAGTGTTTAAGGACGGGTCCAACACTCATTGTGACGCGGCAGCTAGCCAGCCTGCTGCCGTCATTTCTATTCGACCCTTGTTGGATGGTCCTCACGAAGTCAATCTTAAGAACGATAATGGTAGGATGGTAGAGTTTCTGTCAGAAGATCCTGACTCACCTATGAAGAGACGCACCCTGGAGGAAGCGAGTCGGCATGTCAAGGAGGTTCGTCTAGGAAGAATGACGAGACGAATTTTACAGAAGAAAAATGAGGACCGTTACTCTCTAGAGGCTCCTAGAAGACAGCATGAGAGCGTCGCCCGAAGGAAGAATGGCTGTGGCTCCGAAGAAAAAAGGGGGCGAAGGAGGTCGTCCTCTAGAGGTCCCTTTAGATTCAACACGGCTCTTGACGAGATCCTCCTTCTGAAGGACCGAGTCTGGGAATAGAACCGTCCCCCCGACGATTGTCCACCTCCTGCCCACAAGTACCTTTCTGTGCTTTCCACAACGACGAAGGGCATGACACCCAAAGTTGTCGGATGTTGAGGAAGATATTAACTGATCGCGTGGCTGAAGGACACCTTCGCCAGTACGTCCATCTAGAGGACGCACATAAAGAAGTGAGCCCCACCTCTAAGTATTCAAACGAAAGAGTTATGGTAATATCAGGAGGAATAGCTGCAGGAGAACCATGTAAGGAGGGACGGCAAAAAGGTCCACCTCATCTTCGCCCAGCATAGAAGAACCTACCCTCTGTAGAAATTTCCGAAGACGACTATAGAAGGGCGGCCGCGCCATATGATGATGACCCTCTGGTTATAGAGGTTAAGGTGGCTAATCTTAAGGTAAAGAGAGTACTGGTGGATACGGGGAGCTCGTCCGACATAATCAGTCTACAATGCCTGCGGAAATTAAGGCACAATCCAGAAGACATAGAAAAAGTTTACGGGCCCTTGGTAGGATTCGGAGGGAGCATCGTTCGTCTAATTGGCTCCATTTTGCTTCCGGCCTCTGTTGGAATTCCCCCAGTAATCAAAGAAGTTGTCATCAGGTTTATAATAGTGGCAAACCTCACCACATTCAACATCATACTTGGCCGTCCAACGCTCAACGACCTAAAAGCCGTGATCGTCCCTCATTTGCTGTTGGTAAAATTTGTTGGAAGCAACGGACGTGTTGGATCTCTCTATGGAAATCCACAGTTGGCCAGGGATTGTTACTTATCGACATTGGAGCCAACGGCCTGGGGAGCTTCTCCGAAGGGAAAGGAGCAAGCCAAACCTCCGGCAAGCCGCCGTAAAACCCGGGAAATACCGACAAAGCACAATGCAGAAAGACGGCCTGAGCCAGTGGGAGCACTCTATGATATAATTCTGGACTTAGCGGACCCGTCTCGAACAGTCCCCATTGGGGTCCACCCTGACGACCCCATGTCAGCAGCATTAGTACAACTACTCCAAGAATACAAGGAGATATTTGCCTTCACGGTAGAAGAGATGCCCGGTATAGACCCGGCGGTGGTCGTGCATAAGTTGAATGTGGACAGCGTTGTGAAGCCAGTACGACAAAAGAAGAGGAATCATGGAGAAGCAAGAAATTTGGCTGCCGCTGCCGAGGTTAAGAAACTAATGGATGCAGGCTTCATATGCCCGTGCCAGTACCCAGACTGGGTAGCTAACGTAGTCCTGGTACCCAAGCCCAATGGGACGTGGAGAATGTGTGTTGATTACACCGATCTCAATAAAGCTTGCCCTAAAGACAGCTTCCCACTGCCAAAGATAGACCGACTCGTCGACTCAACCGCCAGACATGCCATGATGAGCTTCATGGACGCCTTCTCCGGATTTCACCAGATTCCATTATGGCCCGAAGATCAGGAGAAGACTTCTTTCGTCACGGAACAAGGATTGTACTGCTACAAAGTAATGTCGTTCGGTTTAAAAAATGCCCCCGCTACCTTTCAACGGTTGGTAAACGCAGTTTTCGTAAAGCAGCTGGGGAGGAATATAGAAGCCTATATTGACGACATGATTGTAAAAAGCAAGCAGAAGATGGATCACCTCGACGATTTGAGAGAAACATTTGAAACCCTCAGGACATACCATATGAGACTCAATCCCAAGAAGTGCATATTTGGGGTATCTTCTGGCAAGTTCCTTGGCTTCTTGAATGACGAAAGGGGCATTGAAGCAAATCCGGCCAAAGTGCAAGCAGTCATTAATATGACGTCGCCAAGGACGGTCAAAGACGTGCAACGCCTCACTGGGTGTCTTGCCGCCTTGGGATGATTCTTATCTAGAGCTGGAGACAAGTGTCACTACTTTTTCAGTACCATAAAAAAGGGCACCCAGTTTGAGTGGACGTCGCAAGATGAGGCTGCCTTCCTTCGCTTAAAAGAACATCTGCATACTTTGCCAAGACTGGTCAGCCCTCTCTTAGGGGAAGTTTTGTATCTGTACCTTGCCATCTCAGAATACGCACTAAGCGCCGTCTTGCTTACAGAGAGGGATGGAACGCAACTACCTGTCTACTTTGTCAGTCACATGCTACAGAATGCTGAACTCAAATATCCAACAGTCGAAAAGTTTGGCTTTGCTCTGTTCTTGTCTAGTAAAAAGCTTCGTCCATATTTCCTGGCTCATCGATTGGTAGTGTACACGGATCAACCGCTTAAGCGGCCTTTCACCAACCTTGAAGCGTCCGGAAGAATGCTCAACTGGGCAATTGATCTTAACGCGTTTGATATCTCGTATGAACCAAAGAAGGCAATAAAGGGACAGGCATTTGCTGACTTCATCGCGGAACTGACCAAGCCACCCTATTTGAAGAATGAGAAAACCCAGTGGATAGTACATGTGGACGGTTCTGCCACTCAGAACGGGTCAGGAGCCGGCATTATCTGTGAATCACCAGAAGGAGATATCTATGAATATGCAATGCAGTTTAACTTTCAGGCATCAAACAACGAGGCTGAATACGAAGCCCTGATATGTGGAATTCAGATGAGCAGAGCCGCAGTGGCAACAGACGTCCTGGTTTTGTCTGACTCGCAGTTAATCGTCAGTCAGGTCAAAGGAGAGTATGAGGCCAAGGATGAGGCCATGATAAGATATTTGGAAAAAGTCCGCCAAGAAGATCAACAGCTGTCTAACTTTGAAGTAAAACACATACCCCGGTTTGAAAATAACAAGGCAGGCGCTTTATCTAAACTGGCAAGCTCAGCATCCTGCGACACGCCACGTCATGTATTCTGGGAGGTAAAATAGTCTAAAAGCATTGACGCCTCGAGAACAGACATCTTGGACCGAACAGCCACCTGGATGGATGATATTGTCAACTTCAAAATGAATGGAGTACTCCCTGATGACCCCAAGCAGGCAGAAAGATTACAAAATAAATGCACCTGGTTTGAGATATGGAATGGAACACTATACAAAAAAGCCTTCTCACGGCCTCTTCTCCGCTGCGTAACCCCCGAGAAGGGGCAAGAGGTGCTGGAAGATCTTCATCGGGGTTTATGCAGCTCTCACATAGGAGGGAGGGCCCTGGCCGAAAAAACTTTAAGAACCGGATACTATTGGCCCACTCTCAAAGAAGACGCCCTCAATATGGTCAAGCGTTGTGATAAATGCCAACGATTTGCTCACCTAATCCGACGACCAGCACAGAAACTGACGCCAATCACCAGCCCTATACCTTTTGCCAAATGGGGGATGGACTTATTAGGCCCCTATACGACGGCACCAGGAGGACTGCGTTACGTAATAGTAGACGTCGACTACTTCACTAAATGGGTAGAAGCTGAAGCTTTAAAGAACACTAAAGCACAGGATGTGAGAGCATTCATCTGGAAAAACATAATCACAAGATTTGGCGTGCCTCAGTCTATCGCCTTCGACAATGGGCCACAATTCAAGACGCCCAAATTAGAAGATTGGTTGGCCGACCATGGTATCACAGCATGTTTTGCATCAGTAGGACGCCCCCAAGCTAACGGACAAGTAGAGGCATTCAACAATATCATCTCTGAAGGGATGAAGAAGAAGCTTGATGAGGCAAAGGGTTTATGGGCCGACGAGTTACCCAATGTTTTATGGTCTATACGGACCACGGCAAAAAATTCCACAGGAGAAACACCATTCTTGTTAGCTTATGGGGCTGAAGCCGTCCTACCCATTGAAATGTGCGAACCCACCCTGTGCGTCATGTTGTTTAATGAAGATGCCAATTGGGAAATGATGAAGGCGGCCTTGGATTTCTTACCAGAAACCAGAGGGAATGCGGCTCTACGACACTAGCTATACAAACTCCGAATGACGAGGGAGTACAACAAAAGGGTTTCTAGAAGAATACTTAAAGTTGGAGATTTTGTACTTAGAAAAATGGAAGCCGTCGGACGCGCCAATGAACAAGGGAAACTCACCCCTACTTGGGAAGGTCCGTATGAGATTTACGAGGAGGTTCGAGACGGAACATACCGGATCCAAGACATGCAGGGACGTCCGATTTTGCGTACATGGAATGAGGATAACCTCAAGAAGTACTTTTTCTAGATTGACACTTATCTAGATTATATGCATTGTAAAGACGTCTAGAGCCTAGACGCACCATGTAGCATGTTTTGAACATTAAATGAAAAATTCACTGCAAGCCGGTCTTGCTGGGAAATCCTTATGAAAAGAATGTTATCAAATCTCTCGGAGAAATGCAAACTAATGCTCTCTCAAAAGACTAGTCGTTTAAAGGCCTAAGAAGTGGCCCAGATTAGCACCCTCACTAGGCTGATCACCTAGAACACAGGGGTTACACATTCCTAACACAGCTATATAAAGTAGCAAAAGACCTTGGCAAAAAGACCAGGGCAGACATCTGACGTCTCAAGTTGGGGGCGTCGGACGTAATCATAAAAAAATGAATGATGGTGACAAAAGCTAAAAAGCAATAAGACGTTCAAAAGGCATCATGTCATTCCCAAAAAGTTAGTCGTAATTACAAAAATTATGCACAAAGCCACCAAGCATGGTGACAAAAGAACATGTGCAAAAAAAACAAAAAAAAAATTAATACAAAGACGCGTAGGATCTCATTCCTCATCCTCACTGGGCACGAACTCAGGAGGAGTGCGTCCTTCCTTTTGAGCCTTCTCCACCTCAATCTGATAGGTGAGAAACTTCTCAAACCAACTGAAGGGACGTTCACTTGCAAATTCAGCATTCCATGCAAGCTCCATACCCCTTCGGATCGATTTCTCACCTAGCATGGCCGACTGGTCGAGAACGCTCTGTGACGAAGCGACTTCCTTGCTAGCCACCTCCAGCTGGACCTCTAACTCTTTAAACTGAGTCTCAAGACGAGAAAACTCAGCCTCTTTCTCCTTGATCTTCTTGGAAAGATCCTCCATTTCAGAAAAGTTCTGATCAATATGTAGGAGACGAGCTGTGTTCTCAGCATTTTGGGAGGCCAGGGCGGTAGTCACAGCGTCAATCTTCTCCCGCCTGTCTAAGCGAAGCTTCTCCAGCGCAGCAAAATGCTGGTCACCACACTGACTGGCCAGAAGACGGTGACGAGCTTCTTCATGCACCAAAGCAGTGCGCCACTTTTTCAGTGAGTCCAGCAGAATAAACATCTGCACAAAAATAGTAAGTCAAACAAAAAGAAACGAGTATGTAAAAATAAAGGTATAACGAAACTTACGTCCAGCGCTGAGGACTGCATGGCGGCAAGCATATTCTCGGCCGCCTCAGGAAGAGTTTCAGCATAATGGGGAGGAATGGCATTGCGCATCAACGTCATTATCTTCCTACGGTCATGAGAATTGAACCCGCCTGAAGAAGGGATCTGATCCAATTCAGCATCTATGTCTTTCTGAGGATCGGGAATTTCTATGGGAAAAACAACGCCCTTAGAATCCCTGGGGGAAACTAGAGAACTTCTAGACGAGGAACGGCAGGTGGTTACGATGTTGGAGTAAAACTTACCCCCAGAATTCCTAGCTCTCTCCGCCGTCTTCAGAGGAATGTTGCGGCGGACGACTTCAGGAATCCCCGCAAGAGGATCAGCTGTCCCTCCAGTTTTCTCCAAGCTAGGAGAAGCGGATGCAGCCTTGGGGACTGCAAACCCCTTAGAAGCCTTCGACGTCACTGACTTGAAGACGGGTTTTCCTGTGCCGCCGGCCCTGCGTTTAGAAGTAGGAGCCGCGTCCGTGGCCGCCTTCCTCGTCTTCTGAAGAAATGAAAACATAAGTTGTAAACAACAAAGGGAATCACATAGGAAGATTTGATCAATACCTTCTCCTCAGCAGGAGGGGGAGACATTTGCTCAGAAATGGCTTGCTCGGCCGCCTGCTGACGCTTCCAAGCTTTGTAGGTGCTGGCGTCGAGTACCTTCGCCAACCAAGACGGCATATCCACTTGGCCTTTGGAGGCATCGTCCAGCTTACCCATGGCCTCGTCTGAAAAAACAAATAAAGACATTAGTGCGATTTTGATTAAACAGTGAAGAGTTGGAAGTATAGATACATTACCTCTCGGCATATACGGACACAAGCCTACAGCCGAGAGGAAAACGGGATTGCTCAGTTGATCTAGATGAGGCAACCACCCCTCGGGTATGTAGGTCGTCTTGTCCTTGATGACGAGCGGCTTGACCTTGAACAGCGACGAGATCCGTTCCCAGAGCTCGGCGGAGACTGGAGGTAAAGAAGCGCATTTTCCAACCAAGTTGGGCTTGACGTTCCAGCGTCTCATCCTCTCGCACATCTCCAGATTGGTGGTCTTGATGACCACCCACTTCTTCCTCCAGTGATGCCACTTAGACGCCTTCCCCATCACCGTCCGGTAGGCCCCCTTGTATGTAAGAATCAGCCAGCCCGCGGCGGCTCTTGAAACTTGGGACATGGAGGCGATTCTTAGGAACGCCGGAAGGGAAGGGGTGATGCCTGCAAGCTCGCAGCGAGCAATATAGCCAAACACACCCGCCCAGGAGTTCGGGGACATTTGGCTCAGGCCAATATTAAAGCCGTCCAACAACTCCACCACAAAGGGGTGAGGGGGGAATCTCATACCCAGCTTTATAAATGAGCCGTAAACGGCGAACTCTCCTTCCACCAGTCCAAAGCTGGTGCAGTCCATGCCAGCCGGCATACGAAACTTGTACTCCGAACCTAGATTCAGAGACCTCCCATAGGCCTTCCCCTCGAGGGTGAGAAAGTCCAGCCACGTCTGAAGTGGGAAGATGGTGCTGGGATGAAGGTGACCTTCCTCCCCACCTGACGTACTAGTCGGCGCGGCATCGGTGCTTTCAGGGACGTCCTCTATAGGAGAAGAGGATTCTCCTTCGAACTGCTCCTCGTCTTCTATTCGCGCCATTAAATCCTGCAACAAGCCGAGACTTGTCTCAAAATAGGGACAAACTTGAAAAAAGAAGACGTCAAAGGGACAAGATGACGCCCTCAGTTTGACGAGACCCATGCATGACTAAGAAGAGAATTCGGAAGAATCAAAATCAACAAACACATTTTTCCAAAGAAAGCATTTACCTGATAAATCAAAGAGAGTTTGTGAAAGAACTTGGATGAAGAACTGCAAGAACACGACATTGAAGATCGTGGCGGTGCTACGGTGGATTTCGGTGGGTGTAAGACGCCGGAAATCGCCTTTTCCTATTGCTCTCAAATGATCACTGGAAATGAGGGGGAAAATCACTCAAATTGGCCACTTATTTATAGAGGGGTAAGAAATGATTACCCCTGCCACGCGTCATCACCTCGTTGGACACTCCAAGAGCAGTGAAAACTAACGTCTGTTTTCACTCCTCATGAGGGGCAAATGATGTGGGCTTGAATACATCTCCCACAAAGCCTAAAGAGGCAGCCTACGACTCATACTGGTCAGATGGGCTCAGACCTAGAAAGAAGGCCCAAAATCTTGGTACCCCACCAGAATAAAGACAGAGCCCCATTAGGCAAAGCCCATTCTCTCTGAAGGCCGGTCCAAATAGAGAAGGTCCATCATTGCAGGCCGAAGGCCACGTGTCCTAAATCCCCAAGGGGCACGCATCCCACAGCTAGGGTTGAGGGTGCAGTCCCCAAGAAACCCTAGCACTATAAATAGCTCAGATCCCAAGGTAAAAGGGCATTCAATTCTTGCCCACCAACAACAAACCTATCTTTGCTCTTCCTTCTCTCTACAAATTACTTATATCTCTAGCTTATACTTACTTAAGCATCGGAGGGAATATTCCTACGGGAATATTCTTGTTTTGCAGGTTGCCAGAAGTTCGTGCCAGGTCATACTTGATACCTCCGAGGAGCGCGTGCCACGTCAGCACCGTAAAAGATCTCACAACAGGATTAATTTGATTGTTGAAGGTATATTTGAATTGAATGGGGCATTAATTTTGAAGGTTGAAGGAGCTAGAAGATGGAAGGGGTGGGAGATGAATAGATGATACCGTAGGAAGTGGCATCACAGGAAGGGGAAAAGTTAATGGGAAAAAGGAAAAAAATGGTGAACAAAGAGAATGACATATGACAATGACACGTGGCAATATTGTGTACATGGTTTAGGTTTTAAAATACTAGGTATAGATAGATGTAGAGATGAGAAATCGAAATGCGGTTAATGGAATATAGTAGACCGGACGATGACTTAGATAATAATTCTTTGTTTGGAAATACTCCAATTCACATTTATGATGCATAATTTTGATCATTAATATCTTAAATTCTCTTTAAGTAAAATTGATAAAAAGTTAATCTTTTGTAATACGCATTGAGACGAATTTAATAAGATCCCACATGACTAATTTTATCTGACGTATAAATAATCAACAATAGTCAAAATACAATATGTGAATAGTGTAAAAATACTAAACGTTGCGAGTATTTCTAGACGGAGAAAGTAAAAAATATGGATCACTTAAATTATTATATAATTTATTTTGAGTCTTTAAATTTATATGTTAGATTATAATATATCTTGTTTTAAATATACTTTAATAAATCTTTAGAAAATTTGTCAATTACTACTTAGATTGGTAGAGAGTTGTTATTACTACTTAGATTGTTAAAAGTTGTCATTTACTAATAACTTATGTCAATTGCTATTATATTTGATCTTAATTTTATATGCACGTGATGCGTGCGAATATATATACAAAAAAGAAAATTATGTTATGTAGAAAAAATTATTCACAGAGTTTCTCGACAGAAAAGTAACACATCAAAATAATTGGTGATGTATTTTTATTACAGAGTTATTTGTTTCTTTGAATTTTTTGTTTAAAGAATTTAAATTAAAATATGATTTGTTTGTGACAAATAAAAATGTGGCATAATAAAATACTTGAAGCGGAAAAATAAATTATGTGATTGATAAGGATTATATTTGGTTGTGATTAAGTGTTTGATTGTGACTTTCTTTTATTATTTTTGACTTTTCTGTTGTGATTAAATCTGACTTCCTAACTAATTTTCTTTTATGCTTTTTTTATTTTACTTTACAATTAATATTAATATAATTGGTAAGTAGTATTAAAATTGATTGACTAATTTTCTTTTATGTATTTTAAGAGATTGCATAAATCAATCCATGATTTGCATTAGACTTTCTTAATTCTTGATTTGCATTAAATAATCATTTTTAAAATTAATTAAATTCAATATCATAAAACAATAAACTTTTTAATTACTGCAATTTGATGATGAAGTTATGGAAGGTATCTCAAACTATCCTATAGGGGGACACCAAAGGCCATTTAAGAAAATGACATCGGTAGTTCCCTTATAGAATAGTGATTCTGACCAATTAGTCTATAATGACATCATAATTAACACTTAATTATAATTTAATTATTTTAATTAATTAATAAAAAATTAAATCAAAAAAATATCAAATTAAATCCAAAAATTACTCGAAATCCCTTAAATTAAAAAAAATAGGAAAAATTGGATCTTTTATTCAAAATTTGATCATTTTGGATTTATTTATCTATTACTAAAATTAAATTTAGGTAATTTCAGAAAAATCCAAAATGATCAATCCCAAAAAAATCCCAAAATTATATCCCGATTACTTTTGATAATTTCGAGAACTTTCTTTAAAAAAAATTGGGAAATTTAGGAAATTAGGACTTAATTTTGAGATTTTTTTGAGATTAATTAATTAATTATAATTCAATTATAATGTCATTAGTGGGTTAATTAATTGGTCAAATATGAACTAAAATAGCAATTGACATCAATTGTTAGAAAGATAGGTAGTAATTGATAACTCTCTAACATCCTACTCCCTCTGTTCCATAATGTTCCTCGTGTTTACTATTTATATGGTCAAAGTTTAAAAACTTTGACCGTAATTAATAGTATGATTAAGAGTATAAATGTTAACTTGTGTGATGTCATTGGATTCGTTTTAATATAAATTTTCTAAATATCAATTTTTTATAATTTTTACTAATACGAAATTAAAATTATTAACGGTCAAAGTAGTGCATTGGAGACCACGCAAAATGGAAAAGTAAGAAACATTATGGAACGGAGGGAATATGTAGTAATTGGTAATTGGCAAATTTTGTATTATTAGTAACCTTTATCATGTATTATTAGTAACTCAAAAAAATTAATGACTATGTAAGACTATCAAGGAATAAGGTTAGTCCTCTTTCTCCCACTTCTTCTTCTTCTCTCTAGGGTTACCATTAAGAAATTTAGCTATTTCTGACTTTTTCTCTTCAATTATGTTTTTTTTTTTTGCATTTGATCTCAATAAAGCTACATATTTTTAGTGTAATAAGTACTCATATTGTGCCTTGTGGGTTTGATTCTAGTTAAGTTATGTTTGTTTAGCTTAGTATAAGTTGTTCTTTGATAAAGAGTTGTGCGGGATGGGAAAGGAGATCAATTTTTCGACTACAATAGCGAATCATATTCATCACGGCTACAACAGATCTATAGACTTCTTCGTTGAAAATGATGTAAATCACAACGATATAAAATAGGTAATATATAATATTTGATATGCTACAATTGTAGCTACTGTGAAATGAAGTTTTGGTTGATTTGATTGTTATGTATTTGTTTGATTTAAATCTCAATGTAGAACACGTATGACGTTTTTTTTATCAATGCATTAGTTTGATTATCAAATTAAAAATAAAACTATTAGGGAATGTTTGAGATCACTTTTCTAATTATATTGACTTAATATAGTCTGAACGTATAGTAAAAAACAAAAAGAGTTGTGCTATAGTGGTTAGAACATGAGACTTAAAAATGAGATTTCATAGGTTCGAAACTTACAGCGACATATCAAAGATGATGAGGCGTCATGTCATCTTTAACTAGTAAGCGACATGTGACGTGAAGATATTTTTACATTGAAGTATTAATAAATATTTCCTTTATCAAAGACTGTATATTAACTTATCTAAGTAAATAAAATGCTCTATATGAAGTAATAAATGTATGGAGTACCACATAAGAGTCAATATCTTCATAAATCTAAATTTTGAGTCCTATGAGACGAATCTCCTAAATTCTTATAAACACCATAGATCAGGCATAAACAAAACATACATTTGGCGCTAAAATAAACAGTTCCTCCTTACATTTGGCAAAATGTTTTCAATGAACAAACAAAATTAATAAAAACAATCGTTTAAACAAATAAAAAAAATGATAAACAACAAATATTTGTAATGTTATTTGGATCTTACATTGAATTCAAGAGCAAACTTTTCTACAATTCAACAGATGAAATTCCAAAAATACCCTCTCTTTTCTTCATTTAAATCAAGTGTACAAGGGCAAATCAGTCCAAGCACCAGAAACATGACCATTTTCACAAACATAAGCTCTAACAACCGGCTCCCCGTCATCATGAAACCCAAATCCTCTCTTCAAACAAAACGCTGAGTGCAAATCCCACACTTCATTACAGCTACAAAACGCACAATTTAGCACAATCTTACTCCGATTTCCGTCGTTTATAGTTCGCCAAACTCGCGTTCGCTTGAAGTTCTTAAAAACCCCCCTAAACAACATGTAACTCCTCTTCTCCTCAATATGAACACACCCTGGCCAATCGCTTATGTATAAGCAATCGTCCCGAAACCTGCTCGCTAACAGCTTATTCCCTTGCTCCCTGCTCAAGTTCCACACCCCTGACGCGAGATGTGACCGTTGCAGCCTAGAAACGTTAACCTTACGTCTCTTGACCCCTTCGTCGTTTTCAAGCTTTGTAACCACAAATTTAGACTCGAAATCATCTTCTTCCTCGAGGATAGGGTTGGTTGTAACCACAAATTTTGAGTCTAAATCCGCCACCCCTGTGGTCACTTCCATAGGGGTGGCAGTCTCCGAGTTATCATAAATAGTGTCGAAGTACAAATCATCGTAAAGTGACCAACCCCCAAACTCAATATTATTATTATTATTATCATCATCATCATCATCATGAACAACCGCCTCACCTACTTCTGTCACCGTCGTCGCTGGTGATTTTGATGACGACGGTGGTGACGACAACAAGGTAGTGTTTGTTTCGGTTTCGGTTCGGGTTTGGGTTTGGAGATGAAGATACTCTTCGGTAGGACCGAGTTCGCGGTCGAGCCCAAAATGAGAATTGTCGAAGAGGACGCCAGCATGTTGAAGACCAGGGCAGCAGACAGCGATCTTGTACAGAGAAGCCCAACCGTCCAAAGAGGAGACAGGAAGAAGATCGGCGGAGATTGAAGGGAAGGAGTAAAGACACTTGGATTTACAGCAAGTGGACGTGATTATTGAGTTGAATTTTCTACAAACGCAAGATAACCGCGCCCAGTTGCGGGGGTCGTCTTCGAGTAGGGAGAATATTTTGAGGGTGACATCGTCGGATAGCTTGGAGAAAGTGGTTTCCGCCATTGATAATGGATGGTGGTTCACGGTGGTTGTTGTGGTGGTGTTTTCAGGAGAGAGATAAAGAGGGGGATGAAGGATTGAGAGAAGTGAGAGAAATGGGCGGTAGGAAGTTAGTTTTTGATGTTGAATTTGTGGTTTGAAATACATGGTGGGCTGTTGCTATCGTGTCCATATTTCAACCAAATAAGTAAAGTAATAACGTGGGTCCCATTTGTGGCTGTTTATGTGGTATTTGGAGGTTCTATTCTGGTTCGTGTTTTTTTCTGGTATGGTTAGGAATTACAAAAAGCAATCAAAGCAGGTGTATAGTCAAAGTATAAATAAAAATAAAAATAAAGTGGTTTGAAGATGATGTAGCTACTAGCTAGTGTATGGTGCCTATTGTAGACCATGGTATTGCGGTGCTTACCTCTTGTTGGACGCAGCAGCCGTCGATGGAGATTTCACTTATGACAATAAATAAGGTAATTAGAAGTACCGGTTTGGTTTAATAGAGTCGTACTCTCTTTGTTCATTTTTGTTTGTATGAAATTTTAATGGTGTACATAATACATATACACTACTGTCTCTGTTTTTTAAGCACGTTTGATAATGTATAATTTCAAACAAAAATATCTTCAATTATAGATAAGAAAAAATTTAAAAAATTTAAAAAATTTAAAATTGATATTAAAAAAATATTCATTAAGACTAATCTAATAAGATCTTATATGACTATATTTTTTTCTAATAATAATAATAAGATCTTTCAAGTAAGTGCATGATAACCGAATAAATTTTTGGCAAATTTGTTAAAAAGGACCTTTTATAATCCAAATTTTGCGAGAAAGGACCTTATATAATTTTTTTTGTGAAATCACACCTTAATGTAAATTTTTTTGCGAGAAAGGACCTTATATAATTTTTTTTTGGTGAAATCACACCTTAATGTAAATTTTTTTTTGGTGAAATCACACCTTAATGTAAATTTTTTTGCGAAAGACAACCAAAAGTAAATTTCCGGCATTGACTGAGCTTTTCCGGCCATTGACTTGCACGTGAGAAGCAAGTGTGGCTTTATTTTGCTAATTACACCCTATTTTCCTCCAGAATTCTAAGCTTTAAAACCTAAAGTTGACAAAAAAATCGAAATAAAATCAAGTTTGAAAATTCAAGACTCGGGAAAATCAGTGTCTTTAGCCAACGTAAGCCACGCGTGCTGCTCACGTGCAAGTCAATGGCCGGAAAAGCTCAGACAATGCCGGAAACTTCCCTTAGGTCCTTTCTCGCAAAAAAAATTACTTTAAGGTGTGTTTTCACAAAAAAATTATATAAGGTCCTTTCTCGCAAAATTTGTGTTATAAAAGGTCCTTTTTGGCAAATTTGCCTAAATTTTTTCATGGTCCAAATCAACGGATAAAAGAGAGAAATAATAAACAACTTCGTACATATACCATTTTAATTGGTAATTAAAGATGTACAAGGGTGTCAACTCATGAAGTTCTCTTGGTAAGTTTTTTTTTTTTTTTTGACAAAAAGGACTACCAAATAAAGATAAGCACACGAAAACCAAAACAAACAAGCAAAACAACAAGAAATTAAAACGACAATGAGAGCAACTGAAGACGACGCGCCCGACCAGCAAGAGCGTGGGCCTCCTCAACCAAAGGCCTGTGCAACTTACGGACAAGGAAATCATGAAGCAACTCCAGCAGGCGGCGAACCTCCGCAAATGACCAAGCCATAGACACAGGCGGAAGTATCAAGCCTTGCAGCAGCCGAACCACCAAGGAAGAGTCTGTGAGAATTAACGGAGAAGAGAAACCTTTCTGAAGGGCAGGCCGAAGACCAAGGACACAGGCCTTCAACTCAGCATGAATAGCAGAACCCACAATGCAGGCTTGAGCGCCACCTCCAAGAATTGAAAGTGTACTTGAGTCAGTGAAAACCCACGCCACTCCCGCTTGATTATGGTCAGAGATCCAAGCACCGTCGAACACAAGGCGAACGGCATGAGAGGACGGAGAAACCCCTGGGATGCCGCCCGAGAAAATCAACGGCTTTGCTAACGATGGCCTAGGAGCAGGCCGATCCAACCCCGAAACCAACCCAAAATCAACCACATCCTTCAGCCTGGCAATCCAGGAGTCAAAAACCCCAGACAAGACCGTCTCTGAGAATGGCCTGGCCCGGAAACGAACATCATTCCGGACCACCCAACAGGACCAGAGGGCAATCAAAAACTGAGCTAGGCAATCAAGAGGAATTGCAGGGGCCGAAAGTTTTGAATTTATACCATCACACCAAGAGGAGAATATGGATTGATTAGGCACCACGCCCAGAGTACCCCTGGGGAGAGCATCCCACCAGGCACTAAGACAGGGGCAGTCTCTGAACAAGTGGGCCACCGATTCCGGGGCTGAATGACAAAAGGAGCACTGAGGATCCACAGGGAGACCACGATCACAAAGAAGAGCCGCCACCGGTAGAGCATTATGAAGAAGTTTCCAACAAAAATCTTGAACTTTGGGAGAATACGAAGACCCCAGAAATGTTTCCACCAACTGGCAGGAATAGAGGGCAAATGCGAGGACGAGGACACACCCTTATCCACCAGGGAAGCATATGCCGACTTGACCGAGAAAGAACCAGTTGGCGTGAATTTCCAATACAAAAAATCATCCATAGGAGTAGTAGGCATTTCCAGGGCCAAGATAGCACTGGTCGTGGCGTCGTCAAACAGACGCCGGATTACATAAACGTCCCACGCGTAAGAACGCGAATTAATTAAAGAAGAACCAAGAGCCGGGGAATCCGACTCAAGCACATAAGGTTTAAAAGAAACCTGAACACCCAGAACCCACGAATCCAGAGCGATCCGGACCCTAGACCCAGAACCAACCTTCCAGGACAACCCTTGAGAAACAATGAGAGCACCCTCCATCATACCCCGACACCCCCAGGAAGGGCGGAGAGGAATTGCCACCCCATCTGTTAAGAGCCGAGGATACTTAGCGCGATAGAGGCGAGATAAGAGAAGTTGAGGCTGGTGCAAGAGCCTCCGGGCCTGCCTTCCAAGAAGAGCCTGATTAAAACATCCAATCCGTCGAATACCCAGTCCCCCCATACCTTTGGGCAAATGCAATAAAGCAGCCGGTCGTAAAGCCATCCCGGAGGAAGAAGCCGAGGAACGCCACCAAAACCGAAAACACAACTGATCAATTCTATCACAAATGGTCTGAGGTATCTTAAACACCGAAAGTACATGGGAAATGAAGGCAACAAGCACGGAGTTAATCAAGACTAGCTTTGCCGCTGCAGAAAGGCGCAGTGACGCAAAATTAGAAATCCGACTAGCAATCGTGTCAACAAAGTCATAAAACGCCAAACATTTTGACCTTCCCAAGTCCACCTGAACCCCCAAATACTTCCCCAAATGAGTACGCTGACCTAACCTCAACGCAGCGGAAAGGAAATCACGGTAGTCCTCCGGGGTGTTGGGACTAAACTTAACAAAGGACTTCTGAAAATTCACAAGTTGGCCCGAGAGACGACTGAACTGATCCAAAACCACCGAAACCTGATCACAAGCTGCAGGAGAAATTTCAAGGAATAGCAAAGAGTCGTCCGCAAAGAAAAGATGAGAAATCGATGGGGCAGATCTGGAAACAGAAATTCCACGAAGCAGATGATGATGCTCCGCCCGACGTAACAAGGCAGAGAATACTTCCATATATAGAACACACAAATAAGGGGAAAGGGACTCCCCTTGATGCAACCCACAACGAGATTGGAAAGAAGAAGTAGGCTCACCATTTACCAAAACCTGAAGCGAGAACGTAGATACACACTGACTAATAATATGAATCCAGTAAGGTGGAAAACCAAACTTCGCAAGAAACTTGAATAAGAAATCCCACAACACTCTGTCATAGGCCTTATGCATATCTAACTTAATCGCAGCATAACATTTCCTCTTGTGCCGGCAGTTATTGACAAACGTGATCAACTCATGTGCTATCAAACAGTCATCAGACATAAGTCGGCCCGGCACAAAGGTATTTTGGGTGTCCAAAATGAGAGAAGACATCACCCCTTGGAGACGCCGAGTAAGACATTTGGCAATACATTTATAGATGACATTACAAAGGCCAATTGGACGATACTAGGAGATCTTCTCAGGATGGTCCACATTGGGTAAAAGGACCAAAAACGTCTGATTCCAATCCTTCAACATGAAACCATGATCAAAGAAGTACTGAACAGCCAGAACCACATGAGCGCCAACCGTATCCTAATGGATTTTTAAAAAAGCCGCAGAAAAGCCATCCGGGCCAGGGGACTTGTCATTGGCAATACTGAACGGTGGTATCCTTAATGTCTACCGCAGAAAACGGGCGGAGAAGACCCTGAACCTGATTGGGGGAAAGTGTTAGGTTATGATACATATGACAAAACATAAATCATGCGGAAAAACCATAAATCCAGGAAACATATTGTTTACACATAATCATTTAGCATAGTTTAGAACCATACAATTTGTAGCGTGCCTTCCCTAGCTGCGCCCGAACCGAACAAGAACAAGTCTTTAGGACTCCAAGTGTCGTCCCTCCGTAGATAGTCCACAGCACGTCCGGATCCGCCTTAAGCTTGACCAACTAGAATCGCCCTTAAGGTTGCTTAGGAATTTCGGCTATTATGGTGCAAGTGTTTGGCTGATTTTTCTTAAAAACCTTACCTTTGAATACTTCAATTGTATCTATAAATTATGACCCTAGGCACCTATTTATAGAGATATGGAAAAGGAATTATAATCCTACTAGGATGTGGATTTATTAATTAGAATCCTACTTGAACTCTAAATAATAAATTTAATCTATTAGGATTAGATTTAATCAATACACGAATTCCGGTA